>NC_048311.1:12616568-12654946 GCF_013100865.1 Trachemys scripta elegans | reverse complement strand
GCATAAGCTTTCGTGGACTACAGCCCACTTATGCATCCGAAGAAGTGGGCTGTAGTCCACGAAAGCTTATGCTCTAATAAATTTGTTAGTCTCTAAGGTGCCACAAGTACTCCTGTTCTTCTTTTTGCGGATACAGACTAACACGGCTGTTACTCTGAAACACCTCTATTGTGCAGGTTTTAAAGAAAGGCTAAATGAGGTTTATAAAGTGCTCTGCAATTAGGGTTGCCAACTTTCTACTCGCACAAAACCGAACACCCTTACCTCACCCCTGCCCCACTCCCTCCTCCGAGGCCCCGCCCCTTCTCCGAGGCCCTGCCCCTGCTCACTCCATTCCTCCCTTCCTCTGTCGCTCACTCTCCCCACCCTCAGTCACTCGCTCATTTTCACCGGGCTGGCTCAGGGGGCTGGGGTGCAGGAAGGTGCTGGGGGTGCGGGTTCCGGGGTGAGGCCAGAAATGAGGAGTTCAGGGTACGGGAGGGGGATCAGGGCTGGGGCAGGGGGTTGGAGCATGGTGGGGGGGTGAGGGCTCCGGCTGGGGTTGCAGACTCTGGGGTGGGGATGGGGATGAAGGGTTTGGAGTGCAGGAGGGTGCTCTGGGCTGTGATCGAGAGGTTCGGAGGGCGAGAAGGGGATCGGGGCTGGGGCAGGGAGTTGGGTTGCGGATGTGTGTGTGTGAGGGCTCTGGCTGGGGGTGCGGGCTCTGGGTTGGGGATGAAGGATTTGGGGTGCAGAAGGCTGGGATCGAGGGGTTAGGAGGGCGGGAGGGGAATCAGGGCTGGGGCTGGGGCAGGGGGTTGGAAGTGGGTCAGGGGGAGCAGGCTCCGGGCGGTGCTTACCTCAAGCAGCTCCCGGAAGCAGCGGCATCCCCCCCTTCCAGCTTCTACGCGGAGACGTGACCAGGCGGTTCTGCACGCTGCCCCGTCCACAGGCACCGCCTCCGCAGCTCCCATTGACTGCAGTTCCCGGACAATGGGAGCTATGGAGGTGGCATTTTGGGTGGAGCAGCACGCAGAGCCAACCGGACAGACAACAGCCTGGTCAGCAGTGCTGACCGGAGCCGCCAGGAACCCTTTTTGACCGGGTGTTCTGGTTGAAAACCAGATACCTGGTCACCCTATCTGCAATGCTAAAGTAGCAGGTGAGTGCTATGTATGATTGCTAAGGTTCCCAGCTAAGCCTGCAGAGGGGAAAGGCTGGTGTATTTGATTTTTTTGATGTGAAATTCACCGCTGTGCAGGAGGGCCTATGCACCCTGGAAGACCCACTTAAGCCCTATTTGGGGCACTTAAATGAAACCTGAGTGGGGTCTATGCACCCTTGTGCTGTCCCTCTGTGCAGCGGTGAATTTCACCTTAATTCTTAGCTTCTCTTGTGAGACTACCAACAAAGAGGCCTTTCTAGTGACATGGACACATGCAGCCCACTGGGACTGGACTGAGATTCACCAACTTAGTTTGCATAGACCACCAAAGAGTCATCAGATGACACTGACTTTAAGTCACTAGTAACGTGGGCTTTGTTTGAGCCACGGACGTCAAGGTGAAAGGCGCTGTATCCCAGTGCCTGTGCCCTGAATCACTAAGTCTGCCAAAAGACCTCTCTTTGCCACCCCTTTTCAGATCCTTTCCCATTTCCTTTTTGATTCTCGGGCACATCACACAGTTCTTGGTTCCATGAAACTCACCTGCTTTCAGGTTTCATTACAAACACAGCATTTGCTGAAAGATTCCCCCCATTTCACAAGGACTTTCAGGTAAATATGAGCTGAGATTCTCCCTAGTATTTTATTGTTTAGTGTGGAAAGTGTTAAAAATCCAGGTGTAAACCCCACATCTGGAAACAGGGAAACAGTTTACTTTATTCCTCTGTGAGCCAAAACTACAATATTTTGCACAGTTAAGTTTAGGATGCTAAAACTAGAGATAAACCTGAACAAACCTTCCATCCCAATCTTAAATTGGAGGAAATCTCAGATCTAGCTCTGGATCCATATCCTGGCTTTGAAGCCTGCATCTGCATCTACAACGGGCTGGACCAAACCCTGGATCTGAACCCATCTGGATCTGGATCCAAACTTGATGGTTTGAGCCCACCTCCCATAATAACTAAACTATCTAATCTACATGCTGTCTTCATACAAGCTACTCATGTGACATGTAATCCCCTGCCAATGGCCTAGGAATTGATCCTATATTACATTGAACCCTGCCTGTAAAGCCAATCAGTCCAGGGAACTGGACTGCAATGGGGATTTCTCAGCAGGGCCAGAAAATAATATCGTGACCATAGCAGTGCAGGCTGTGTGCATGTGAGTGCATTCCATTAAATGATTCTGGGGATGGATTGTTTCGTAGGTAAGCCAGCGCTCTCCGTGTTTTGCACATGGGAAAAGCATTGGCCAGCACCACAATGGATCAGCAGAATTTTTCAGCCTGAATTGATTCCTGCCTTTGCAGGGCTGGGCACTTTATTTGACTCATGCTCAGGCTGCAAATCAAGTCTCCAATCCCCTTTATAAGGAGAGCTTTCAAACCAAAGGCCTGCCACAGTGAACACCTTCAGCATGTGGTCAAGGATGCAAAGGAAAGAACCTGGGGTGGGAAGGTGGTGTTTGCAGGATTGGAACCAAGATTGGGGCAGGAGTGAGCGAGTGGACCCCTCTCCATGGCTGCTCATGAAAGCTGAGGCACACATGTGTATTACACAGAGATGGGGGATCAACACAGAACGATGAACTGACGTGAATCTTTGCCCAAAGCGTGAACTAAAAAGAAGTTACATTTGGAGTCGGTGGGTGGGTCAAACATGAACATGACATTTACATAAGCCATGCTGAAGCATCCCAAAGCATTGTACCAACTATAGAGCAGGAATCAAACAGCACACCACTGTAATCCAGCCATCTCTGTGGTGCAACTATTTAACAACAGGATGGAAGATAAAGAATATCCTATTCTGTTGTACCTGGGGCAAAATTCATACCTGACCGTCTACTGAAATCAAAGGAATTAGAGCAGCGAGGAATTTGGCCCTGAACTTTTGGACACTTCTTCAAGATGATCATCCAAACCTTTTGTGCTTTGCCCAGCACTAGAACCACCGCAAGCTCCCATCCAAGGAGAACGGTTTTAATATTTCTGCAATTTTACCACAGCTGATGTTTCCGTAGCAACCATTAGACTAATTCTATAGAGTGCCTGTTGTGCTGCCCAAACATGCTCCCTCCAAACTAGCTGCTACTTTATGTCCTTTGCTGGCCTTATGTCCCAGGGGAGGGCAGGGAAGGGGATGCTACAGGAATTGCCTTTTTATTTGCATACTTAGATATTGGACATGGATGGGGGGGGTATTAAAAATGTACTGTGTAAAAAGCACAAATGGCTGTTCACTCTGGCACTGCAGAGTAATTCAATACAAAGCATGGGTGGGTTTATTAGAAGGGTGAGCGACTTGCTGATTACTTTCAGATTTTGCATTGTGTGAATTGCAATGTGAGGCATGGCCATACAGGGGACATCATCTCTTGGGATTCAGACAGAATTGTGGAGACATGGAAAGGAATGTGTATTATTCTGATTATTTATTTTGGCTTGGAACTGATCAGATTATAACATTTCGGAGCGTCCTTCTTTAACATAAAAGCAACCTAGTGACAGAGAATCCCTTACTGTAGTTACTTTAAGAGCCATGGTTTCCACACTGTTAATTTCTTCTGCATCACCCCACACACTTTATAATATTGACAGGGAAATGCTGAGCGTTACCATAAAATATGGTTATTTGCAGAGTCAGTTTAAATTAGGGTGGACCCCTGTAGCTGTGATGAATTACAGTAGTTAATATGTATAACGTGCTTTGAAAATATGAAGTTCTATGTAACTGCAAATTATAATTCTTAATTATGATGATGATTGCATGAGACTGAGCATACTCAGTCCGTGTGGAATTGCACCCCACTGATATGAACCCCAACTGCACCTCAAAACTCAAAAGTTTGGGCAACATTTGCAAGCTCTTGTATTGGGCTGAGCCTGGGATTAAGGTGCCATAATAATATAATAATACTTAGTATTTTATAGGGCTTTCTATGTGCAAAATGCTGCACAGATATCCATGAAGGTGGGTTAAAGGAAGTGGGTAAATATTATTAACCCTATTTTACAGATGGGGAAACTGAAACAGAAAGGTGAAATTACTTACCCAAGGCCACACGATTCTTCGGTCTACACTGGGCAATTACAATTAGAACAAAGCACCCTAGCATGATATTAAACACTCAGGCTCTGCTCAGACTAGGAAAAGGAAGTGTTTAGCAAATGTATCAGCTAAAATACTTTTTAACACCACTTAGAATAGGCCAGGAGAATGGTGTTTGAAGGGGTGATGGTCACACGCCCAAGGACACGACAGTGCTGGTCTATACTGAGTGCTGAGACATGTTTAACATCAAGTTAGTTACATGTGTTCTAATATGATACAGTTTTCCAGTACAGACAAAGCCACACGGAACCAGGATTCAGAACTCAGGACTTTCCATGGCCCTGCACTGGTCTCGGTCCTCCAGGACACGCTCCCTAATATCTGCCACCTCCGGACTTTGTCATTGGGCTACAGGCATTGCACCAATGCATACTGATTCAAACGTTACAATGTAGCATTGATACAGTGTCACTAGCCCAGTGTTTCTCAAACTGGGGTTCCTGACCCAAAAAGGTGTCGCAAGCTTATTGTAGGGGAGTCACAGTATTGTCACCCTTACTTCTGTGCTACCTTCAGAGCTAGGTGGCCGGAGAGTGGCAACTGCTGGCAGGGTGCCCAGCTCTGAAGGCAGCGTCAGAAGCAAGGGTGGTATGGTATGGAGTGGGGGAAGGGTCATCACAGCCTGAAATATTTTCAAAAAGGGGCCCAGCAAAAAAAGTTTGAGAACCCCTAACCCAACCAGCCACGCCGAGCCCGAGGGTACAGCAGGATTCGTTCACTGTCCTCTGAGTTGCAGCTCCCTCAGACTCAGCCTTGTCTACACTAGCAAGGGTTGTCCTGCAGAGCTATAACGGCAAACTCTCCTAAGACTTATTTTGCAGGTATAGCTGATACCACTTCCTTGAGATAAATTAGCTACACCTGCAAAAGGACTATTTTGCCTGCATAACTGCATCTACAGGGCTTTTGCCAGCATAGCTGTGTCAGTTAAGGGGCAGGGCCGGATTAACCCCTAGGCTCATAAGGCTATAGCCTTAGGTCCTCCTATTTTTAGGCCCTACTGTAGGCCCTCCATTCCATATTGAAGTAACAGCTGAGTGATGGTAGCGGGGCCATCGGAAATCTTTTCTCATTAGATATTGCTTTGTACAAATTAATCCATCAAGATTGCGAATTCAATTTATGGTGGTTGTAATTTTTTTGGCAATATGTAATTCATACTTAGACCTTTCCCTCCCATTAGCCTTAGGCCCCTCATAACCTTAATCCGGCCCTGTTAAGAGGGTGATTTTTTCATACTCCTGACATAGCTATGCCAGCAAAACTTTGAAGTGTAGACCAGGCCTAAGACTACAGGCCAAAGACCTAGTCTACACTTTAAAGTTATGGAACTACATTTGTATGCTTAAAGTGGAACCCCCTAGGCTACATCTACACTACAGGGGGGAATCGATTTAAGATACGCAAATTCAGCTACGTGAATAGCATAGCTGAATTCGAGGTATCGCAGCCGATTTACCCCGCTGTGAGGACGGCGGCAAAATCGACCTCTGCGGCTTCCCGTCGACAGCGCTTACTCCCACCTCCGCTGGTGGAGTAAGAGCGTCGATTCGGGGATCGATTGTCGCGTCCCGATGGGGTAGTGTAGACCCAGCCCTAGTGTAGATTCAGTTATACTGGTATAAAAGTGCTCATAGCAGTGTAGTTTCTTCAGGGTCAGCAAAGCAAAATAAGCTATACCAGTGCTTTGTATCAGTATAACTGCATCTGCTTTAGTGCTTTCAATTAAAAAAGGAAAAGACAAAAAGCCCCAGCCCTCACTGACATAGTTATGCTGGAAACTTTTAGAAGTGCAGACCAAAACTAATTCTTGTCTATGCAGGAAAAGTGTACTGATTTAATAAATCTAGTGGATTTACTGACCCAGTCTAACCTGATCTGGACAAAGCTAACCCGGTTTAGCTGCATCTGCAGTGGGGGTTTGCACCAGCTTAACTAGATTAACTTTGAAATGGATCTAGTTAAACCAATACGCTTGACTAGCATAGATAAGGCCTGGTTCAAAGAGACACTTATGTTACAGCTGGGCTGTTCTGTAGCCGAACAACTTTGCACTGATGAGTGCTGTAGGAAGATAAGGTTCAAAATGACACTCACTCAGGACACACTGTATCATATGCAAACAGGGAGCCAAACTGAGTGAGGTCTGCAGCCCCACAGGCAATTCCAGCAAGGATAACTGCCATTAACCTCACTCTTGGAACAGGAAGGTGCAGATAAGCCCACAGCAATGTCCTTTCTTCTGGCTGAACAAGATTGATTGAAAAACAAATTGGCGCAAATAAAGCATGTAATTAGATTAAAGCCTCTTGCCCGGAGCTGCCGTGTTGGAAACCGAAGCCCAGGCTTTTTGCAGGAGCCAAGGCCCCATTAGTATTTCCATCTCTGCCCCTTTCATCCCCTGCAGCCCGGCGAGAATGCCACGTCCAGAAGGTTCTGTTTGCCACCATGTAATTATAACCCAGCAAGCAGGATCCTTTTGCACTCCACTGAAGGATGCATATTGGAGTCATCACCGAAAGTCCCCACCCAGAACCTCTCTCCCCTCCCCTACTCTCCCACTCTTTGATGGGGAAACAATCACAGCTGGAGCTTCCTCTGGGCAAGAGGAAAGCCTGACGGCTCCAACACCACTAGCTGAAGCCAAGGTGCCCCATTTAGAGCAAACGTTTCGATGGAGCATCCGCCTGACTGTGTGTCTCTTTCAGTCTAGGGCTAATCTGTGTCTGGCTCAGGGGAGTGACGCATGGCACTCCCCCACCCACCCCACCCCACCCCGGTACTTGGACACGCAGACGGACCAGCAGTCCCTGGGCTTGGAGGAGTAATGGGATTGCCCCCTCCTAGAGCCTGCAGGAGTGCCAGTCCCAAAGGGGTGGAGGGGAAGCAAGGCCCCCTGGCTCCTTCTCACTGAGCAGCGCTGGCCAGACTGCGCACAAGGAGAACAGATTTGCGGTGTGCACCGACCCCGCCAAGCACTGGGGAAGGGATTGAGACTTACACCTGAGGAGGGATGGCCATGCAGCATCCCCAGCGTGGGCGAGCGCCACAACCCAGCCCTTAATGTAATACATGTTAATGGCCATTAATTCTTTCACTGCTGGTTCCCCATTGCCCTTGCCTGTGCTGCCGTCATCCATCAATATTCCCCGGAAAAACAAAGGGCTGTTAAACCTTCACCAGCAATGGTCCCTTTCCTCACTCTCTGCATGGAACTCTCGAGCGAGCTGCTTTGGCCGCAAGCTTGGCAGTTCTTGGGGATGCCCAAACAGACCACAAGAGAGCACAGGAGAGGTTAAGCTGCCCCATCCCCCTCCAGAGCTGCACTTCCCCAGAATTCACAGCTGTCTGGTTCAGAGGCAGCAAATCCAGAGCTGGGCCTGGAGGCTGAGGCTTCCTTCCTGCAACATTCTGGGTTCACTGGATCAGGCGCTGAGGTTTGCCCCAGTCTATTGTTATTGTTCCAGACGCAGGCAGGCAGAGGGTCCCCGAGACACATATTGTAAAGCACCAAAGTAGAGGCAACAGGGAGTGATCCTGAATGAATTGCACCTCCGCCCCCACCACTTGCACATGGCAGTGAACGCTACATCGGAATCCCCCGCACTGCATGCTCCCATGGGCATCTCTTTGCACCTCCAGATTCCACAGCTGAGAATGCCACGGTGCCCCCTGCGGAGAATGATGGGATAGGTTCCTGGGACGCTCAGCTGCCTGGCAGACACAATCTGCCCCGGCATGCCTGGGGTGCTCCAGCTACAGTCAAGCATCTAACGGGAAAGTCTGAGCACACCAGGACACTAGAAAACAAGCCACCATATGAACAACTAGGTTTTGCAGTCTTTGTGCCTCCATGTCAATGGGTGGCCACCTGTCACACACCCCTTGTAGCAGCCTCAAGTCACTCTGCAGGCAGCCTGCCTCGGTTTCCCCCATCAAGAAGCTTCTTAAATAAATGCCACACACAGGCTTTCCATCCGGTACCACTTGTTCCTTGGGGCCTGAGGTTTTATTAACAAAACAGTTCAAAATAAAATTCTCAAATCCCTGCTCAACACCATCCGTTTACCTGTCACTCTCAGGCCTTTCCTGCCTGTAGTCTCACTCCCAAGCAAATTTCAGCAGCCTCTGTAATCCACCCTAATCTCCCCCTTCTGCAGCTTCCTGCTGCTCTTCATAGGGGAATCAGCTGATTCCTGCTCCTTAGCTACAAGATTGGCTGGTCCCAAGCCTCTAGCCCTTAAGGGCAAGCCACCGTGTTACACTCCACCAGAGTCTTTACTCACTTGCTTCCTTTTACATTTGAAACAGCCACAGTCCCTATCTGCAGATCCGAACCATACAGATACTGCAGCCCTGCTCCCCAATATTTCTTTGTACGCACTGTCCCACCATTAACCGGATCAATTACATCCCAGCCAGCCAGGCCCCAAGGTGCAGTTGCCATTGGCAACTTCTCTCCAGAGTGAATTAAAGCCCTGAAGCTTTTGGCTTGTTTACTAAGATCCCTATGTCAAACTGCAAGTGCCCAGCCTCCTGCATCCTCACAGGAGAAAAGGATCAAATCCGAATGGTCAAAAATATCATATCATCTGAAGTGGGGGGGGAAATGGATCAGCCTGCAGCAAGTGCCTGGAAAATGCCCCATATATCCACGGAAAGATACAAAGCAAATGAATGCAAGTCTCTCTGTTGGGCGAGTCGGAAATCTCCTGGGGGCAAGGAGTGACCAGGTGTGAGTCCACCCTTCACTCCATCCAGCAGAGCTCACCTGGTGCAGGGTAGAATGCGTACTGCATCCTATAAAATGGAACAGTAGTGGGAGTGTTTCACCCTGCGCTTTCATGTCACCGTGCCGGATTCAGGCCACTGCTCCTGAGAGTACATCTACACTGCAGCTGCTGGTGTAATTTCCAACTCAGGTGGATGGACGCATACCAGCTTTGGTTGAACTAGCATGCTAAAAATAGCAATGTAGCTGCAGCAGCACAATCAAGACACCCAAGTACAACCCCTCCAGAGAGCCTAGGTACATACTCAAGTGGCTAGCCAATGCTGCCATGGCTACACTGTTATTTTTAGTGCACTAACTCTATCAAAGCTCATGTATGTATATATACCTGAGCTTCAGCTGCAGGACATACCCTCAGGCGCCATGCCTCTTGGCGCTCGTACTGCAGAGGTGAGTTGCACTGGTTTAACGTAAGGTCTGATTTTCAACGATTTAGCTAAACCACTGGACAAGGCTGAGGGGCAACGCTTATTTCACTTTAATCCAGGTTTATTTTGATTTATTTTAAAGAACAGGTTTACATTAAGCCAAAATAAGCCGCTCTTTAACCAAAAAGTATCCAACCAAGGGTTTGCACCAGTTTAAGTAAACTGGTTTAACAAAACCAATTTAACTGAACCGATGCAATTTTGTGTGTAGACAAGGCCTCATATGCACACACATATGCATGCATGCATAAATGCATGCACACAGGCATGAATGCATGTACACAAAGAGACACAAATACACATGAGCGCACACACATACACACACACACACTCATGCACATACACAGATATGCACACGTGAACAGATATGCACACAGACATGCATGCAGATACACAAGCACAGAGACATGCATGCAGACGCACACACATAAAAATACAGAGATATGCATGTGCACACACACAGAGAGACATGCACACACACAGAGAGACATGCACACACACACACACACACACACACAGAGTGAGGCTTCACGCCAAGATTTAATCCTATGAAATTTACAAAACACTTCACTCCAACCCAAACCGCATTTTGTCACCAAGGTAACACAGCCGGGAGCTTTTCCTCTGGAGAGCCATCCACAAGCCAAAAGCCTTTATTCCTATTCCCAGCTTGAAGAGCAATAGCCCCCGAGTTTGTGCCCCAACTGCTGACATACTTCAGAATTCCCTATTACAGCTGCCCTCCAGAATACCAACTCGCAGAAAGCTCTAGTCTGCGTGATTAAATACATTAATAGGAAACCATCTGTCTTCAGTAGCATTGGCCACTCTATAAATTACCAGCCAGACAGCAGCTCCCTGTCAGAACGGCCCATGCACTGTACCAGCGCTGTGAGGCACGGAGCAAGTACCGATGGAAAGGCTGTAACCCAGAGGTGGAGTCCGTTGCTCATTGGAATACAGTGAAAGTTTCTCTTTAGAGGTGAGCTGAACATTTTAATCCATCAGTTGACGTACTTACAATCCAGGATCATTAGCAGCATAGACACACTGGGCAGAATTAGTTACGCAGAGATATCAGTGTAAATCCAGAGTCACTCTGCTGACATCAACAGAGTGACTCAGATTTATATCAGAGAACCTTAAAGTAGAATTTAGCCCATAGCTTCTAACATAAATTGTTTTAAAACATTTATACTCAGTCCCCTTTCATTCCCCTAAACCGAGGCCTTGTCTGTGGTTGGAAATTGCACTGGTTTATTGGTTTAAAAAACGGTTTAGCTAACCCCATTTAGCAAATCCTAGTGTGGACACACATATGATGGTTTAAAACTAGTTATTGTGGAATGGTTACAGAATTCCTTGTCCTCCACAATTACCAGAGAGGACCAACATGTATTGCAGCAGGGAGCCTAAAAATGTCGAAACTTCCCGGTTTGGGAGGTCTCCAGTTGCTGTTTAAAACATGGCTCTTGATATCGGTGTCTACGTGGTGTCAGGAGTGAATCCCTCTCTCCAAAGAAGGAGTTGTGACGCTGGCAGGCCAGGTGCCAGCTTGTGCCAAGGTCCCCATGTCTCAGCTGGACACTAACAGATACACAGCTGGAATTTGTCTGGCTCACTTGGGGGTTATGAGAAAATAGGTATTAGAATTATAAGCAAGTGTGTAATGTCTGGACTCTTATTGAATGCCTTTGAGTTGCTGCCTGTATTAATCTTACTTGTAATATCTGTACTCCATATTGTAATGTAACATTTGAGCAGTTGTCTTGTGAGCCTCTGTGACTGTGTGAATCGCCATACAGGGGAGGGACATTAATTAGTGTGAAGATTTGCTCTTCTACAGAAATTGTTATGCTCCTCCCAAAACAGGAGACCCATCAATACCAGACAGTCTATGGGTGGATCTTACAACTGGAAATGCTCCACATCTGGATTGAGGAATCGTCAACAAAAGGACTAACAACTCCTATTGTTGTATTGCTCTCCTCCCTGAGAATATGAGTCATGCAAGTGGACTCCTTCCATCAGCTGATTTTGCAGGTCAGAGCACATGGCAGGACAAGGATAAAAACCCCAAATCAAAGGAACTAAGGATATCTATGCTGCTTGGACTCTGGGAGCAAAATGTTTCTAGGCATAAGCAAGAGCTCCCCAGCTTTTTAGCCTAAGTTAGCCTTAAAGATCAAATAGAACTTGCTGATGATAGAAGTCTATATTATCTTTTGAAACCTAAGTCAGTAACTAATTTGTGTGTCTATGTTTGCTTGTTTTAACCTTTTAAATAACTCTCTAATTTCCTTTTCCTATTTAATACATCTTTATATAGTTTATTATAGGACTGGCTATAAGCCAATATACATCTGGGATTAACTGAAGCTGTGCAGATAAACTGGTGTTTCTTACACCAATAACTATCAGTTAGACCCAGATCTCACACTAGCAAAAGTTATAGCAAAAGTCAGAATGCAAGAAACTATAAAGAACAGCAATGTGACTTACATGTTAGCAGCAGAGGGGACAATACTGATACAGTAAAGAGAAAAGACAAACGTGAAAGGAGCAATCAGACCAAATTTATAACATACGTAAAGTGCAGATCTAGAGAGTCTGAGACCAAAGAACCTTAATAGGAGGAAAGCTTGGGAAAGCTCTGGAAGATGTGGCAAGACACCAAGCCACAGATGGCAAAAATATCCAGCAAAAAAGACAGAATGTAGTAGATGTTATAAAATGGGACATTTTGCAATAGCATGCACGTCACCAAGAGTAGTGGAAACAATCCCAGAGGGGGTGTTATCATCAGTTGACAATGAGTCCATACTTCTCAATAGAACAGACAACACCTTGGTACACAACCATTAATCTAAACAGTGAAAATCTTAAATTTAAAATTGATACTGGGGCAGCCATCACTGCAATTCTAAAAAAAAAGATTATAACTGATGCCAGGATGGATATCTGCAAAAACCAAATAAAATGTTATGTGGGACTAGTAACAATACATTGGATGTTTGTGGCCAGTTCCTTGGGAAACTAGAGAAATGATGGAAAATTCTTCATCAAATAATAAATGTAATAAAGGAACTGACAACTCCCCTACTAGAGTTGCCAGCAATGCAAGACTACATGTCATAGAGAAACTGCAGTGCATTAATGGCAAAAAGCAAACTAAACAGGAGATGTAACCACATGTCTTCACAGGGCTAGGAAAGCTGTCAGGGCAGTACAAAATAAATTTGCATTCCTATACTCTTGCTAGGGAAAGTCAAAGAAGAATGAAAGTGAATGGAAGATATGGGAGTTATTTCCCAGATAGAAAAACCCACTCACTGGTGTGTGTGGACTGTAGTAGTACCAAAGCTCAATGGCAAAATTTGAATTTGGGTCGACCTGACACAACTTAATGTAAGTGTGTGCAGAGAAAGACGTGCATATTTTGTACTGCCCTGACAGCTTTCCTAGCCCAGTGGACCAGATGATAGGTCAGTTACCAGAAGCCAAAGTCTTCTCAAAGTTAGCTGCTTCAGCAGACTTCTGGCAAATCCCACTTGCTAAAGAATCTAGACCATTAACTACATTCATCACCCTGTTGGGAAGGTACTGTTTCACTTGTCTTCCATTTGGCATATCTTCAGCACTAGAACATTTCCAAAAGAGAATCTCTCAGATTGTGTCAGGTTTGCCTGGCATCCTTTGCTAGGCAGATGATGTGTTAGTATTGGTATATCATAGCTATCGTAGTCAGCTTCCTCTGGGCCCTGGGGGTGCTCAACCCCCCCACTCCACCCCAAGCCCCATCCCCCCCAACCCCTTCTCCCAAGTCCCCACCTCCACCCCCGCCTCTTTCCACCCCACCCCACCTCTTCCCACCAAGTTCACCCCCTCTCCAGAGCATGCCCCCTCCCCACTCCTCCCCCTTCCCCCCAGCACCTCCTGCATGCCGCGAAACAGCTGAGCACAGCAGTTGGGAGGTGCTGGGAAGGAGGGGGAGGAGTTGATTGACGGGGCCACTGACAGGTGAGAGGTGCTGGGGGGAGGGGGAGGGGGAGCTGGCTTCCAGTGGGTGCTAAGCATGTGCTAATTTTTTCCATGGGTACTCCAGCCCTAGAGCACCCATGGAGTCAGCGCCTACGTGGTATATGACAGAGAGAAAAATGAACATGATGAACGACTACATGCAGTTTTGAGATGCTTCCAACAAGCTGGCCTGATTCTGAATGAGTAATGTGAATTTGGAAAGGAGCAGATCAAATTTGTATGACACATAATTAGCAAACAGAATTCAGACAAACTGAAGGCATTACTCACCTTACCCAAACCCAAAGATATTTCTGCTGTAAGAAGATTCCTGGGCATGCCAATTCATTTACCAAATGTAGCTCATCTAACAAAACCCATAAACAATGTCCTTAATGGTCACAATATGTCTATTTAGGGTAGCCAACAACTAAACGCATTTAATAAAATAAAAGAACTACTGACATCTCCACCTGTTTTGGCACAATATTTGGTAAATTATCCAGCAACGGTAGCAGTGGACACATCTTCATATGATTTAAGAGCTCATACGAAAGCAGCCAGAAGGAGACCAGAGACCTGTTTCATTCATAAGAAGAAGCTTCACAAAAAACGAGCAGTGGTATGCTCAACTGGAAAAGGAAGCTCTAGCAGTCACTTGGACCTGTGAACTGCTCAATGGATATCTGTTTGGCATGAATTTTAACATAGAAACAGACCACAGGCCCTTAGTGACATTATTGGGTTAAAAACCACTGGCTGCCCTTTCCCCTAGGATTCAAAGATTTTGACTGTGGCTGATGACGTGATTTTCTTTCAACATTGAGCACATACCAGGGAAAGCACTCACAGAAGCAAACACTCTATCCAGAGCCCCAGTTGAACATCCATCAATGGAAGGAGGAAAAGGTTTAGAGAAAGATGTCAAAATCTATACTGACCTTTTTCTGCCAGAAATTCCAGCATCTGCCAGCTGACTTCACCAATTAGAGATGAACAATTAAAGGATGAGACTTGCCAGAAACAGACTCAACTCTGCCAAAGAATTCGGCTGTGAGTCAACTTCCAACAGATCTACTACCATATTGGCAGGACCAAAATGACCTTCACGTGGCCAGTGGCTTACTTCTGAAAGGATGGCACATTCTTATCCCTGCGGTAGTTCAGAAAGTGATTATCTCCAAAATCCATGAGGGACACCAATGTATAAACAAGTGCAGTGCACTCGCACAAAAATCCATATGGTGGCCCTGTCTGAGTAGGCAAATTCAGATGTTAGTAGAGGGCTGCAACTTATGTAACAAGGGGGGGGGGGGGGGGAAACTAATCACCAGAACCATTACTTTCTACAGAGCTACCTGGCAGACCTTGGCAGGGGGTAGCCACAGATTTGTTTTTCTGGAAAGGACACACATACATTTCTGTAGTTGACTACTTCTCCAGATACACTGACTTGGCTATACGTACGCAGACATCATGGGCACAGGTCATCCAGAAACAAAAGTCAATCTTTGCAAGACCGAGAGTCCTGAAATCCTAATAGCAGATAATGGGACTCAATTTACTGCTGAAATATTCCTAGCATTTGCTAAGGGCTTTGATTGTGAACATTGTACTCGTGGTCCACATTTCCCCCCCAAGCAATGGGGAGGTGGAGAGAGCAGTACAGACTTTAGAAAGACTTCTAACAAAATCAGTGGACCCATATAAATCACTCCTGGCATATCAGTCAACACTGCTTGAGTCTGGACTATCGCCAGCAGACTAAGGATACCTTTACCTGTGGCACCAATGCAGCTTAAACCTAAGTGGCCTGACCTGTAGGAATTTCAAAAATGGAATGCTGAAATAAAAATTTGGCAGCAACAAAACTTCAATGTTTGGCCCAGAACAAAAGCACTATGTGAACTGAGACCAGGGAACAAAATTTGGCTCTAAAGCGCCCAGATGTTTGGAGCTGTTCAGAACCAGGCAGAAACTCCCAGGTCCTACCCAGCGGAGACTCCAAAAGGACTTCTTCAGGGGAATTGGGTTCATCTTCAATATTTCCCAACACAATGAAGAGACAATCTGGGACCTGCAGGTACTCTGTCAGGAAGTTCCACAGGGAACTTCATGTGCAAACTTAACAGAAGTGAGAACATGCTCTGGAGAACTGCTCAGACCCCTCCCCTCCATTCAAAGACTCGATCTTTAGAATACTGCTCAGGACTATTTAAATGCAACTGATAAGGGAACAGAGTAGTGTAAATAGTTTTAAGGAATCTGGAGTTTATTTTGAATTGTTTGTATATATATTGGTTTATATTTTAAGTTTTAATCTTTTATTATAAAGAAAGGGAGATGTGGAATAGTTATTGAGTTCCTGGTTCTCCATAGGTACCAGAGAGCACAGGATGTGTTGTAGAGGGGAGCTTAATAAATGTAGGAACTTTCTGGTTAAGGAGTTCTCTAGTTGCTGTTTAAAGCATGGCTCTTTGTTTTTATGTCTTCACACTACACTTATAAAGGTTTAGTAGTGTCTTAACGTTTATCACACAAGCTAAACTGATATATGCTGGGGTTAAATCAGTATAAAATTAAGGCTTCACTGCCCCAAAAGGTGGTTCTTTAAAGCAATATAACTAATGTGCATTAGCAATCCCACTGTATGATCCTACTGGAGACAAGACTCAGATAGAATTTACCATGATGTAGCTAGGCAACCTCAACACTATGTTTCACCCCCGGAGGGTTGACCTTGCTAAGCTACAGTGCCTTGTTTCCACAGTGGGAGAGGTAACACACCTGAGCTATCTTGCTGTAAGAGCACGCCTTTTTTGGCAGTGATGACATAACCTAAGCATGCCAACTCAGGGTTGTACACTGGTTTAACTAAACTGGTTAAAAAATGAACTTGAGTTAACCTGGTACAACTTTGTGTGTAGACCAGACCGGTAAAGGACAAGCACCTTTCTGTGCATGTCATTTTTAATACTCCATTGTGACAATAATACTTACCCATTTGGTAATACCAAATGGAAATAGCACCACTCACCCACTGGCTACTTACCCACTTTTGTAAAGCTCTTTGAGTTCTTTGGATGAAAAAGCAGAGTGTCATCATTAGAACCTTATCCTCATTAGAGCAAGAAACAGTGATGTGTTAGGCATGTGGGCTCCCTGCCTCATTTGCATTCAAGTGGGTTGTGAGAATATGCCCAGACTGCTGAGATAGGGCAGGACTGTGCTCAATAAAAGAGACTGCTGCTCAGAGACTGGCAGTTTCTAGCCACCACAGAAATCCCTGTCCATCCATTTTCTATGATCAGAGAGCCTTTACCTAAAGAGGAATATTTCATAACCCTGCACATGTGGAAAGTGGCTGAATTTGCACCCATTGTTCCATTTTAACTGATCTGTGTGTATGTGTCCACACCTTTTCACCTAATATAATACCCAGCAGACTGCCAAGACGTTACATTTTAGACCTTAATAAACTAAGGCTAATCAGTTAGTTTCTTACTATTTTATGAAGGTTGGTTGTGTGCGCAGTGGAAGGGGAATTCTGTGATTTCACCAGATCTGTGGACAATTCCAGTTTGAAATCAGATACCTCCTTAAGCCTTTCCTTACTTGACATATTGTCCAAGAAGAACAAAATAAAGCTGTATATGAGATATTTTGCTTGTCCTTTTAAGTCTGAATTTGCAAGCGGAAAAATATAAAACACGATGGGAAGCTGACCTGTTAAAACAATCCACTTCCCGTGCACAGAAACAAGCACACATCAGAAATATTTCAGACCTGCTAAAGAAACAACACGAATGCCTGGCACTGCTGGGCACTCTTCCCCACTCATTCACATCCTGCACAGCTGCGCTCCTGTTTGGTCCTGTTCCCCTGAAAGGGCTGTGTAAGCACAGGCCTCTCTGCATAACTTGTGCCAAGCCAATCCTTTGCCACCAGAAAACCCCACAGCATCTCAGGGCAAGGGCAAGATCCACAGGACGTGGCTGTCGCTGCAGCTGTGCATGCTGAGGACGGTTAAGGCAAGATCCTTGGAACACAAGGCAAAGAGCCGGCCTCTGAGTTTGGGATCATGAAGCAGTGAGCCCCAAGGACCTGCCTCTGTACTGAGGGAGCTGAAAACTCATCCCATAGGCCTGCTGAGCCAGCTGCTTGGCCCCAGCCTGAGAGCATGGGAAGAACCACTCAGAGAGGTCAGCACAAAGACCTGGTGGCATCCTGGAACTGACATGCCTTCTGCTGCTTACCAAATCCATCCCTCTGCTGGTGTAGGTCAGAGCTCCTGCAGGCTGCCCTGAGATGTGCCACTGCCCAGTGCAGAATCACTGGTGTGTAAGAACTCCCTGCCCACTCCGAGTCTGTCTCAAAGAATCCTCTTCTCCTGGGGAATTCACCAGGCAGCCTGGCAGGGGGAATCTGGGTGGATGCGACGTTGGGGATTGGCGACAGATTTGACAGTTCTGAAATCTTGGCTGAAATTCCATAAGCTGAAGCCAGCAAATAGCTCCTGTCTAGTCTTAGATCAGACCTGGAACTACAACCACAGAGGAGAGTCTGGATCTGGAGGTTCCGATTTTAATTTAACCAAAGTTCAAAGGGCTTCAGGTTCAAGGGTCTGATTTTGGGCCAACTCTGAGAAAAATACCTTGGCTGTTTTTTTACTCTGAGCCCTGTATCACTTTCACACTGCCTTGGTCTTGGTGCTGGAAATCCAAGAGCCCCATGAACTGGGAGCACAGTCTGTAAGTGAAGGAAACATTCACGGTTGCTTTCATTCCACTTAAAAATACGAAGCAAAAACCAAACCTAGCTGAGGACATCTTCAGTGCACACCCCAGAGAGGAAACCTCCTCCTGCCTCCAGCATTTTCCTTCAAGATGCTTCAATCTCTCCATGGGAATGCCATCAAAAATAATAAATTCCTCCCCGGCAACAGAAAAGCTGATCTTGGCTGCCTCTGAGGAGACCGACACAAAGACTCCAACAAGACTCGACTCCCAAGACAAAATAAAAGCCTCCATAGAAGGACTTTTGCTTTGCAAGGGATAAGGGTGGGTGTGGGGAGGGGGAGTGAGGTGCACTTATAAAGGCCATCCACACTCACTCCCCCTGCCCTCCAACTCCTACCAAGATGTCCCATTGTTGCAAAGTAGCAGCATCCACCTGCAAAACCAAAGCAGAGTGAAAATAATAAGAACTGGAGGGGGAAAGGCAGACAGCTTTCCTTTGTGTTGGTGGGGGAGTCCCCAGTGACCCCTCACAGTCTTCTAACCTTTGGCACAACCTTTGGCTTCCTCCATTGTAAAGGGATCCCATTGTGAGGTGTTATTGTTTAGAGCAGGAGTCGGGTGTTAAACATGATGAACGCAGCAAAGGAGCCTGGAGTTAAGAATGGTTTCAGAGTGGTAGCTGTGTTAGTCTGTATCAGCAAAATCAACGAGGAGTCCTTGTGGCCCCTTAGAGACTAACACATTTATTCGGGCATAAGCTTTCGTGGGCTAGAACCCACTTCATCAGATGCATGGAGTGGAAAAGACAGTAGCAGGTATAAATACACAGCACATGAAAAGATGGGAGTTGCCATACCAAGTGGGAAGTCAGTGCTAACGAGACAATTCAATCAACAGTAGGATACCAAGGGAGGAAAAATCACTTTTGTAGTGGTAATGAGAGTGGCCCATTTCAAACAGTTGAGAAGAAGGTGTGAGTAACAGTATGGGGAAATTAGTAGGGGGGAAATTAGGTTTTGTAATGACCCATCCAGTCCCAGTCTTTATTCAGGCCTAATTTGATGGTGTCTAGTTTGCAAATTAATTCCAGTTCTGCAGTTTTATGATGGAGTCTATTTTTGAAGGTTTGTTGTTGAAGAATTGCCACTTTTAGGTCTGTTATTGAGTGACCAGGGAGATCGAAGTGTTCTTCTACTGGTTTTTGAATGTTATAATTCCTGATGTCAGATTTGTGTCCATTTATTCTTTTGCGTAGAGATTGTCCAGTTTGGCCAATGTATATGGCAGAGGGGCATTGCTGGCACATGATGGCATATATCTGGATAGGTCATTACAAAACCTAATTTCCCTTAGTTGTTTCCCTTAGTTTATTAGTTCTAGGCACTAAGTCACCTAGTGGTGGAGTCACACTTCTCTTGTATAATTATGGATTTTATTCAGATTACGGTTGTATCTCCAATGTGCTGCTAGTGCTTTCTAAACAAGGAATTTACAGTCTATGAAAGCACTGTTGGCTCTAGGGACATATCCACTGGGAAATGGGAAATAGCCACTGGGAATTGCTTGGCATGGGCATTGACAAGAGCTTAGAATCATAGAATATTAGGGTTGGAAGAGACCTCAGGAGGTCATCTAGTCCAATCCCCTGCTCAAAGCAGGACCAACACCAACTAAATCATCCCAGACAGGGCTTTGTCAAGCAAAGTTCTTCTTTCACTTGGGCTGGGAACCCATCCACTTTGCAGTGAAAATGCAGCTTAAATCCCTGGAGTGTTGATAGTCCTCCACTGCCTTCTGACAATTCACCCTGTATGCCCAGAAGGGCAGACAAGATTTCCCACAATTCATGAAGAAAGACACATACAGAGGCTCTGCTCTGCACAGAAAACCATGGGATATGGTCCCAGAAATCCTGGTGACACACATGGGAGAGTGCAGCACCAGTGAGGACGTGGTAGGGATTTGCCATGCGGCTGCTCACACCCAGGCTAGGCTAGCGGAGGGGCTCGAACCACGGTGCCGATCACCCTGGTTAACTCTAAAGTGAAGACATACCTTGTGATTCACAGTGACCAGCCCCCCAAAATATCTGAGCCATAAGATGTTTCCTGTGGATACAATTGTGTGTTATTTGTAAGGATTTGGGCATTTTAAATGGTGACATTTCCATACAAATGGGTGGATAGTTGACATGTTTTGAAGAGAATGACAATGCTGTTCTCTAAATTAACACAAAGATGAGCTCACAGGGGTTGATTTCAATTTCTATGAGCCCAAGATAATAACCAACATTCTCTTGTGTCTCTGCTCCTCCTCCTTCCCCTCCACTCCCCCTCCAGGAGATCACATTTGCATTGATTCACAGAAATGGAATTGACTTTTTAGGTCAAGCATAGTCCATCCTCCGGCCGGTGCAGGAATGTTCCCTACAGTATGTTCTCCAGGGTTTTTCGTGTCCAGTTTTCAATAATCATGGCACTTGCATAATCATGTTTCACAACAGCTCTTGCAAATTAAATGTCACAGTTTTACACAACAAAGGGGATGAGTAAGGTCATTGGAAACCTCCAGGAACTGTTGCTCCATTCTGCACCCGGGTCCTGTGGTAAACCTTGGAAACATGCCAAGTCTGCCCACCCTGCATTGTGGAATTTCTCTGGTGTGTTTTTCCAGTTCCCTGAGGGTGATTTAGCAGTGTGTCATTGGCCTGGGATGGCATCTTGCACAGAGGCTCTCAGTCCAGGAAGGAACTTGGTATCAGAAGGAGGGGATGTGAGTGTGGCTGTCTGGGGACACAGCAGGAAAGCAGAATTACAGTACACCAGCCAAAGGGCGGTCCTGTAGGGATGAGAAGCCGATTTGTGAAATGCCCCACAGTGTTATTAGAGAGGAGCCTCAATCAGAATCCCAGACATTAGTCCTCTCAAACTTGGGGAAGGACTAAATATAGTCTAAATATAGTGCCCATATTTAAAAAAGAGAAAAAAGAGAACCTGGGGAACTACAGACCGGTCAGCCTCACTTCAGTCCCCGGCAAAATCATGGAGCAGGTCCTCAAGGAATCCATTTTGAAGCACTTGGCGGAGAAGAAGGTGATCAGGAACAGTCAACATGGATTCACCAAGGGCAAGTTATGCCTGACCAACCTGATTGCCTTCTATGATGAGATAACTGGCTCTGTGGATATGGGAAAAGCGGTGGATGTGATATATCTTGACTTTTGCAAAGCTTTAATACACTATTCTTGCCAGCAAGTAAAAGAAGTACAGATTGGATGAATGGACTATAAGGTGGATAGAAAGATGGCTAGATTGTCAGGTAGTGATCAACGGCTCCATGTCTAGCTGGCAGCTGGTATCAAGTGGAGTGCCCCAGGGGTCGGTCCTGGGACCAGTTTTGTTCAACATCTTTATTAATAATCTGGATGATGGGATGAACTGCACCCTCAGCAAGTTCGCAGATGACACTAAGCTGGGGAGAGAGATAGATATGCTGGAGGGTAGGGATAGGGTCCAAAGTGACCTAGACAAATTGGAGGATTGGGCCAAAAGAAATCTGATGAGGTTCAACAAGGACAAGTGCAGAGTCCTGCATTTAGAATGGAAGAATCCCATGCACTGCTACAGGCTGGGGACCGACTGGCTAAACAGCAGTTTTGCAGAAAAGGACCGGGAGATAGTGGACAAGAAGCTGGATATGAGTCAGCAGTGTGCCCTTGTAGCCAAGAAGGCCAACGGCACATTGGGCTGTATTAGTACTAGCATTGCCAGCAGATAAAGGGAAGTGATTATTCCCCTCTATTCGGCACTGGTGATGCCACACCTTGAGTATTGTGTCCAATTTTGGTCCCCCCACTGCAGAAGGGATGTGGACAAATTGGAGAGAGTCCAGCGGAGGACAACAAAAATGATTAGGGGGCAGGGGCACATGATTTACTAGGAGAGGCTGATGGAACTGGGCTTATTTAGTCTGCAGAAGAGAAGAGTGAGGCGGGATTTGATAGCAGCCTTCAACTATCTGAAGGGGGGTTCCAAACAGGATGGAGCTAGGCTGTTCTCAGTGGTGGAAGATGACAGAATAAGAAGCAATGGTCTCAAGTTGCAGTTGGAGAGATCTAGGTTGGATATTAGAAAACACTATTTCACTAGGAGGGTGGTGAAGCACTGGAATGGGTTACCTAGGGAGGTGGTGGAATCTCCATCCTTAGAGGTTTTTAAGGCCTGGCTTGACAAAGCCCTAGCTGGGATGATTTAGTTGGTGTTGGTCCTGCTTTGAGCAGGGGATTGGTCTAGATGACCTCCTGAGGTCTCTTCCAATCCTAATATTCTATGATTCTAAGATTTGGATCTGGCCCTGGACTTTGCAGCTCTGGCCCAACTCTAGTCGTTATTGAGGTGTTGGCCCACTGAAGAGGAGCTCAGAGCTGGGGAAAAGGGTGCTGTAAACACATCTATTTGCATAACATACCAGCCAGTCCAGGTTGCTCACACGGCTTGGGCTCTCCCAGGGGTAAATCATCTGCTCCTTTACCCAGAAATAATTGTTGGTGAGAGAAGGAGGAGCTAAAAGGAGCCAAATCCAGTCTTTCCTCAGCCCAACCCCCCATTGACTTCAATGGGAGAATTTGATCCAAGGTGATAGAAGGCAGGGGCTGGCAGGAGCTGACTGCAGCTAATGCAAACACAGGGAGACAGGGCCCGATTCCCAGCCCATGGATAATGTGTAATGCTCTGCCCATGCTCCGACTTTCAGCCAGGGCTGTGTAACCATTTAGAGGCATCATCACTTTAACCAGTTACAGGTCACCTGGCTCAGTTTGTGTCCAACCAGCAGTGTTACTGCCATCCTAGCTGTGTTCGTCACGTTGACTCATCCAGGTTGGTATCAGTGCAAGTCCCACTTGACATTGTCTTAAAAAACTAGAGAAATGTGGTCTAGATGAAATTACTATAAGGTGATGCACAACTGGTTGAAAGACCAGTCTCAAAGAATAGTTCTCAATGGTTCACTGTCAAACTGTGAGGACATATCTAGTGGGGTCCTGCAGGGGTCAGTTCTGGATCTGGTACTATTCAATATTTTCATTAATAACTTATATATTGGAGTGGAGAATATGCTTATAAAATTTGCAGATGACAACAAGCTGGGTGGGGTTGCAAGCACTTTGAAAGACAGGATCAGAATAGCTGGCACGGTGATAGTACTGCTGAAAAGGATCGGTGGGTTATAATGGATCACACGTTTATTATGAGTCTAGAATGTGATGCAGTTGTGAAAAAGGCTAACATAATTCTGGGGTGTATTAACAGGAGTATTGTATGTAAGACACGGCAGGTAACTGTCCTGCTCTACTCGGCACTGGTGAGGCCTCAGCTGGAGTAGTGTATCCACTTCTGGGTGCCATACTTCAGGAGAGATGTGGACAAATTGGGGAGAGTCCAGAGGAGAACAACAGAAGGGATAAAGGGTTTAGAAAACGCGACCTGTGAGAAAGGTTAAAACAACTGGGCATGTTTAGTCTTGAGAAAAGAAGACTGGGGCGGGAAACCTGATCACAGTCTTCAAATATGTGAAGGACTGTTCTAAAGAGGATGGGGATCAGCTGTTCTCCGTGTCCATGAAGGTTGTACAATGTTGGGCAACTGGGATGCGGACAGTCTAGCCTAGTGGTCAGAGTAGGCATTGGGAACCAAGCTTTGGAACCAGAGACTAAGCTCAAGCTAGAGTCAGTAGTTGTAAGCCAGAGCCACGGGGCAAGCTGGAGATCAGGAACTGGCTATCAGAGCTCAGGGTCAAGCTGGAGTTGATAGTCAGAAGCTGGAGCCAAGGGTCAAGCCAGATGTCAGGAACTGGAGGGAGCAGAGGAGCAGGCAAGGATGTGTGTAAGGCAGGAGCGGCAGAAACAAGGTAAGATAGGAGCAAGGGCAGTGGTGGGGATGAGCATGGCAAAGCCAGTGAGCTGCTGCTGGCTTAAGAGCCAGACTGCTGGCCCTCCAGTGGGCCGGCCAGTCCGGCTGCCTGCTGCAGGCCAGCTGTATTGATGGGGTTGCCTCAAGACAAGCTCTGATGCACTCCCTGATTCCTGACAGACAAGCAGTAATGGGCTTAATCTGCAGCAAGGGAGAATTAGGTTACATATTAGGCTTTCTAAGTCTAAGGGTAGCTAAACTCTGGAACAGGCTCCCCAGGGAGGCTGTGGAATCCCCGTCATTGGAGGTTTTAAAGAACAGATTGGACAAACATCTGTCAGGGATGGTCTAGATTTACTTGCTTCTGCCTCAGTGCTGGGGGCTGGACTTAATAACCTCTCAAGGTCCCTTTCCAGCCCTACATTTGGAGCAGAGTACCCAAGGGGCATGCCCAAGAAATGCCAATGCACTCTGGATGGTGTCCTAGTGCACACAGAGCAGGGAGGAAGAAGGGCCAGCCAAACCAGTTACACAGAGTTAGGGTTTCCTGTCTGAATTGGAATCTGAATCCTTCCCACACCATCAGACATTGCTGTCTGGACTGCTAGAAAACAGTGTCTCAAAGTGGTTCCTGGAATATGAGCATGTGCTTCCAGCCAGTAAGCATGGCAGTATGCCACCCTAAGTATTAACCACCTGGCGTGTGGGCACAAACCACGCTCCAAGCCAACGCCGTCACTAGTTGGTGACAAAGTCCGATAAACATTGTACTGTAGAGAGGACTAATATGCTGATGTCCCTGGAGTTACTGCAGATTTACATTGGTGTAAAAGAGAGCAGAATCTGGTCCATGGGTTTCCCCACTAATATCAAGTGAAGTATTCTGCCTTCAGCAGCAGCCAATATGTTATACTTCAGAGAAGGGTGGACCCCTCCCATCCTTCCCTTCATGGGCTTGCCCCATTGTGTAGGTTGAACAGGGGAGTGTGGGATTGTCTCCTAACCTCTGCACTGACCAGCTGATTGCCCCTCCCAAACAGTCAGATATGAGTGCCCTTATCTCAGCACATGACTACAGACATTATTATCGGCCCAACAAAGTCTAGCCATCATATTGCCTCAGGGGCTGAACTCCACTGAAGTTAATGGGGGGCTGCCACGGATGTCTGCAGGAGTAAGAGTGGGTCCAATGATTTAGGTAATCGATCGAGAATGGGCCCAAGTTTCAAAGTTTAGATCCAGACCCAGACTATCCCCAAGTCTGGGGTGCTTGGATATCTGTGTTTTGTTTTGGGCCCTAAGTCCTGGAGGGGCTCAGTGGAATTCCATAGACCATCAGCTGCCAAACTGCACTCTGTGTTCCTTGCACCCCTTGCTGATGTTACTTCAGATCAGGAAGATCCCACAGTGCTGGCCACTTGTTTCCCGATGCTAAACCATACTAGAAGACGCTAGCAAGCATTAAATCCTTTCCTAATGGCACTTTGCCATGTAGGCAATTGCTACAGTTACTGCCAGGGGAGTTATGTGACCTGAATGGGAGGCTCATGTGTCCATGAATGCGAGTGGAGGTTGCTGTAAGATATGCTCCCCATTAAGCTGTGCTCAACACTATGGAAACCTCCATTTAACTTTCTGCCATAGAGCCTTCCTGGCCACAGGGCATGTACATCTGCGCAGGTGGAGAACACTGTTGGCTTCCTGTGGAAGCCCCCTAATCTCTTTTACCATTGTGGATTGTTTGGGAGCAATGGTGGCTGGTATTTCTCTGCAATGCTGATCTGCAATGGAGAATGGGCAGATGAAATTAAACTCCTCTGACCCTTCACCCAGACTGGAACCTGGCATGTTAATTATTTGTTGATTTATTTAGTTTAGGTTCAGAAATAGTTTGGGCACTTGATGCTGCTGCTGCTGCTGTCTCCCTTTTGCACAGTATTTCTTTCAGGCTTCCTGGTCCTGGCCAGACCCAGAACACCACGAGAAAGGCTGTTTCTCCTGTTTTCCTGGTCCCACTGCAGGCAGGAAGTACCAGCAAAGTCACCAGCAAAGTCAGCTCCAGCTGAAACTTACAGACCCAGGAGGTTCGGCGAAGCAGTGAACGTTTTGCAGGCAGAGGCCGAAACTGCAGTGTAAAGCGGGTTTCTGCTTGGCTAGGGGAATGCTGCCTATGCTTCCCCAAGTACGTCAGAAAGTGATCTGAGCCCCTGGATGAATATGAGGGACCCAATCCTGTGGTGTGCAGAGCCCCTCTCAGGAAGTGCTAACCCCCCTCAGCTGTCACAGAAGTCAGTGGGAGTTGAAGGTGCTCAGCGCCATGCAGTATCAAGCCTTTGGCTCCCATACTCTGCCCAACCTTGCCAACTGGCAACTCCTGTATCAGAGTCCTGCATTGATCTTTATTTTGGAATCACTTTAAAGGACAAATACAAAACCAGTGATAAGGCTGCTGGGCGGATCGGCTCAGCACACGAGCTGGAAAGAGAGTTTTCCCTCCTGGAGAAATAATGTTTTTAAATGAATGTTTTCTAATATTTCTTATAAAGTTTCTGTTGCCCTTCTGACTAGAGCCAGAGCCAGTGTTTGTGTTTTTTTCCAACTGAGGCTTAGGAATAGGAACAGTCTCGAAAGGCTCTCACAGCTTGCAGAGGTTTGTTTTTTTCCTCCCCTCAAATTTATTTCAAATTGTTCCAACACAGAAAGCAGCTGCCCGCCTCACATCTCAGGAGCTGATTCCGGAAGATATCAATCCTGCCTGCACAGTACAGGAACTCCAGCTGGGCCTGATTCAATCTCCATATTGGATCCCCCCCAAACAGAGGGAACATTTGGATCTGGAGCCTAACTTTGTAGCTGGCTTCTATTTCTCTAACAGCTGCAGAGAGCTTTCCATGGCTGATGAGTCTAGGCCAGGATTTAGGAAGACCCTATGGAGGCGGCACAGTGTGTGGGGGTCAGCTTGCAAGACAGTCAGAGATCCACAGAGTCTGTCTGTGTTCAGCAGCCTCAGTAAAGAGTGTTTTTTGTATTCACTGCTATAAAGCCCATCTCTTCCTTACCGGTAGGAAATCAAAGGGACAAACCCAAACCCTGGATCTAATCACCTTTTGGGAAAGTTCAGATCTAGACGTGGAATTTGCTAGATCTATTTCCAGTGGGAAGTCATTCAAGGCTGCATATGACCCCAAATCACGTGTATTTATTTATTTAGGTAAACTTACTAGTTGAAATCATCCACGTAAGATAATTGTTTCCAAGCCAATCTGGGCTAGATTCAGATAGCAGAAGAACTGACTGGCAGCTTCGCTCCAGGTTTGTAAAACTTCCCCCACCCCCCATTGTTTTTCTCTTTTACTGTGCCTCTGTCTGGACCTTCCATGTTGCAGATAGGACGAGCTGCTAGGAAAGGCTGTGCTCATTTCTATCCTGGCTAGCAGCAGACAGCAACCAAAATCCCCAGATATCCTGGCCTGTGCAGCAGACCCTAGAGGGTGACAGAGTGTGGACACGCTTCGTCCAAGCAATGGAATTTGAGCTGCTTTACCGAACTAATCCAGAACTGTTAGGGACAAACAGAACATTCTGCAACCCCACTGAAGTCAATCTTGAGACTAGCCCAAGTGTAACTTAGATCCTCAGGGACTTTAAGGCCAGAAGGGACCATCGTGATCCTCTAGTCTGACCTCTTGCATATTGCAGGCCACACAACCTCACCCATCCACTCCTGTAACAGACTCCTAAGCTCTGGCTGGGTTACTGAAGTCCTTGAATCTTGATTTAAAGACTTCAAAGCACAGCGAATCCACCATTTGCTCTAGTTCAAACAGTAAGTGACCCATGCCCCATGCTGCAGAGGAAGATGCAAACCCCCAGTGCCTCTCTGCCAGTCTGACCGGGGGGGGGGAAATTCCTTAGCAATCTCAAATATGGTGTGTGGGCAAACCCAACCAGGAAGACACTTGGGAAAGAATACACTGTAGTAATTCAGAGCCGTCCACCCCAGTGTCCCATCGCTGACTGTTGGAAATATTTGCAAATAGCAGTCAGGGATGCGCTGCATGTCCCTGTAGGCAACCTCATCATACCAGCCCCTCCATAAACTTATCAAGCTCAGTCTTGAAGCCAGTTAGGTTTTTTGCTCCCACTGCTCCCCTGGAGAGGCTGGTCCAGGACTTCACTCCTCTGACGGTTAGAAACCTTTGCCTAATTTCAAGCCTATACTTGAAGACTTGATGGCCAGTTTATATCCATTTGTTCTTGTGCCAACACTGGCTGTTAACTTAAATAACTTCTCCCACTCCTTGATATTTATCCCTCGGCTGTATTTATAGAGAGCAGTCATATCTCCCCTCAGCCTTCATTTGTTAGGCTAAACAAGCCAAGCTCCTTAAGTCTGCTCTCCTTGGAGACACTAATTCAGTTGTTGGCTAGAAAGCCACTTTCTACCAGTCTTAGCTACAAACCAAGTTAAAAGGAGCATCTTTCCAGGAGCTGGTTTCACAAAACCTCCCCCTAGATTTCTCTCTGGATTTCAAGCTGCACGGCCCTTTGTGGCCGTACCACAGGAGCCCTGGCTACTTCTCCTGGAGCAGCAGCCTGCAGAGACGCTGACTTACAGATTGTCTAGGAAATGCTGCGGATTTCAGCAGGCTGCCTCGGAGGATGTGTGCAGCGGTGGAATCTAAACGGCGCCGAGATCCAGAGCCGTCTGACGCGTTGGCCAGATAATGAAACGGAAGGAATAAAATATGGGAGGTTCAAGCTCCCCAGCTGAAGTGGTGCTTAAAAAGTCCAATAAAAATTGTTATAAAAAGAATTATTATCAGGCGCTCTGGCATACCCAGCCAATCAGATTGCTCAATTTGGCTGAACCTTCCTTGTGCTTTTAAAGAGAGTGCGCCTTGTGCTACGATCAGTTTCTGAAAAGATGGATTGTTCCATTGTAACTGATCCAGGCAGGGGAACGAGGAAATCCTAATTTTAAACAATACAGGAATCCAAATGACACCGTGAGTCGTTTTTCATAGTTCCCAGATTGTTGGGATTCTTGGTTTGCTCTCCAGTCTGTTTGTAACTCTCTTCTAGCAGTCTGAAAACAAGAATTCCTTTCCTGCTTTAGCCCTCAATCAACAAAGTACTTAAGCAGGTGCTTAACTTTAAGTGTTTTGCCCAAATATAGATTTAAAAAAATATATTTTATTAAAGCTCAGAAAAATAATAATCCATATACAAGCAGATCATGAAATAAACTGTAGCTAGATCCATCTCTCTGTGAAAGAGACGCATGGCTACAGGCAGTGTATAATGACACTGTGGACATCAGTGAAACCGTGAGTAGTAACAAATGCTCAGCTATATTCCCATAGGACCTTTCATTTCAAAATCCCTCAAAGTGTTATACACAAGGATCACTTTGCCTGTCACTGAAATGCAGGCTAAACAGGGCAGCTGTGTGGTGCTTAATTTGTAACGAAAGAGGTGCCCGGGCTCATTTTTTTTTTACTTTCCTAACTGACATGGGAAGCCCAGAGGTGCCAAGGCTATGCACTCCCAAGCCCAGAGGTGCCAGATTCAGCCCTGGCACAAATTAAGCACTGCAGCTGTGTAACTGTACAGCAATGCTAATAGGGGTGATGAGCACTGATAGAGGGCTTTAATGTTCAGTGTTTTGAGGCTCTGGGTTCAATTCATCCTGGCTGGTGCACCAATCTGTGCTCCAGGATGATTCACACACACACACACACACACACACCCCTACCTACCTTTCAGGAGGCATGGGAGCAGGCGGTCTTGCCACTGGCGCCCTCCCGCAGAACTTACACCAGGAGACCAACTTCTGTTGGTCGAAAACTTGTCTCTTTCACCACAGAAATTGGACCACTAAAAGATATTACCTCCCTCACCTTGCCACTGTGGAACAACTCAGGGCAGGGTGTGAAAAATACTGTATCCTATCAATGTGGCAAGAGGAATTTCGGGTAGTCAGATACAATTACTCTAGTTGGAATTTGGCCAGGTCATTGCAGCTGGCTCTTGACTTTACAAAAAGAGCTATTTCTCTCCGATTTTCTCCTGACTTTGAAATCAGTACTCAAATTGGGGAGGCATGTCATCCACAGACACTCAGCACTGTGTAGTCACCTGAAACACCGGTAGAGAAAAACTGGGTGGGCTGTCTATTGTGTCCCTTTAAATTGGAGTGATGTCTGACAGAGACTGGCAAAGACAGCAAGTAATATCCACCCCGCCTGGATTCATTGGGGCTGCATGTGTGTCCCCTTTGCATTCACTCCCTGTGAAGATTTGAGAGGTTGAGTTTACAATTACAGCAGGAAGAATGGCCGTGAAGGAGGGAGTGAGCATTTGCAGAAAGCAAATTTTGGGCTCATAAAGATGAATATTCGCAGCAGAGACCCAATCCCAAGAGTTACACTCATGCAATCAGAGGACAAAGAGACACAGGTGACCTGTATGTCCAATCAAAACTAACTGAATAACTTGAATTTTTGATACCAAATCTTTGGGCTTTAAAGGTGCTTGCTTAATCCCCAGGCTAAGGATCATGTTTAGAGACGAGCTGATGGGTGAGGTGACTGATGAGGAATGTATTGGAACAGATTGCAGGCAATCTGCACACAGAGACCTGGCCTGAACCAGTTCCTTGTGCAATGCGCATCATCATCCCCTTACACCTCTGGCGGTTAGGGCAGCGACTAAAGCTCCTCCATTCCTGGATGTTTCTGGCAAGTCTTTCAATGGTTCCCCAGCTGTGCCCCAGGTTTTTCAGCTCAGTTTCCACAGCTCTTCGCCATGTTGTTTTCGGGTGGCTTAATTTTCACTTGCCTTCAAGTGTCCATCTTATTGCTATTCTGGTGATGGAATCCGTTTCCATCTGAAGCACGTGCCTCCTGGTAATGTTGATGCTCATATCTTCTTGGCTGGACTGTGTGAATAGGTCTTGGTTTGAGATTGTTCTGGGCCAAAACATACAGAGGATTTTTCTGAGGCAAGTTATATGGAATGAAAACAATTTGGACATGTCATACTCTCTCATTCCCCAGCATTCTGTACTATAAAAGTACGCAGATCTGATAAATCTTGAGTTTGATGTTGGTGTTGTATTTTGAGGATTTCCAGACTGTATTTAAGCTCCTGAAGGTGTTCCTGGCTTTACTGATTCTGTTCCGGATATCCTGGTTTGTTCCAGCGTCCTGGCTGATGCTGCTGCCCAATTATGTGAATGTTTCAACATTGGCGAGAACATAATCCTCTATCCATACTGGTGATGGTGAGGCAATATTAAAGGTCATGATATTTATCTTATTGCAGTTGATTTTCAGTCCAATTTGCTGGCTGAATGCGTTGAGTCGAGTTGTTTTTTCTTGTATATGGTGTTGGGATGTGATAGGAGAGCGAGATCATCTGTGAAGTCCAGGTCTTCAAGGGATGAGAAGAGTGTCCATTTAATGCCTCTTGGCATGTCTTCCATTGTACGCTGCATTACCCAGTCGATCGCAATGTTGAAGAGAATTGCAGATATGGCATACCCTTGACGTACTCCTGTTTGGACTTCAAAACTGAGCTCACTGTGATCAACACTGGATGTAAAGTTGGAATAGAAACTTTTGATGATGTTGATTGTATGGAAAGGGATTCCATATGCCCACAGAAAGTGCCATAGGCTGGTCCTGTGAATGCTATCAAAAGCCTTCTCAAAGTCTATGAAGTTATGTAGGATTGCTGTTGCCATTCTAATCATTGTTCTATTATGTTTCGTAGAGTGAAGATCTGGTCTGTGCATCCACGCCCTTTCTGAAAATTGGCTTGCTCTTTTCTGAGAATGCTATCAACTGTCTCTGATATATGCTGGACTATGATCTTACACAAGACCTTGCTTGGCACAGATAAAAGTGTGATACCAAGCCAGTTATTACAATCACTGAGAGTCCCTTTCTTTGGTATCTTCACTATAGCCCCACTGGTTCACTCATCTGGCACTTTTCCCTTTTCCCAGAATGCTGTAAATAGAGGGGCCAGGATAGATGCTGTTAACTGAGGACTTACCTTGAACAATTCTGCATTCCAGTTCTCCTTGCTAGGAGCTTTCCCATTTTTTAAGGATTTGAGGGCTTGAACGGTCTTTTCCTTAGTTGGTGTGTCTGTGTTGATACCAAGAGCTTCTGCTTCTCGGATGTTTGCTTCCCCTTTATGTGGCTTCCTGTTCAGCAATTCTTTGAAGTGCTGTGTCCAGCGCATTTCTTGTTCTTTTTCTGTTGTCAGTAAGTGGCCTTGTTTGTCCCTGATGAGAGTGTTTGTTGGTGTCTGTTTACCCCTGATAAGCCGTGTTGCCAGGTTATCAATATAATGTCGTTTGTCTGCTTTCACAAGGCGTTTGACCTGCTGGTATGCCTTGCTATACCGCTCGTGATATTTGTCCTTTAGCTTCTGGGATTTTGTGTACAAAAACTTTTTTCTTTGGGGCTCATCTGGTTTCTATGGTATTCCGTGAGTGGGATGTAATCCACTCCTTTCTTCTCTTCTGCCTGTAGCCTAGACAGGCTTCACTGTTCTGTTTATAGATTGTTGTTACTTTGTCCCACTTCTTGTTGATCTCATCTCCAATCCCCTCCTCTTTATCAAGGTCTGCAAGTGCCTGAAACCTGTTGTTTAAACACAGAACAAAGACCTTCTGTATTTCAGGGGACTTTAGCTTGTCAACATAATAATGTCTATGGCCCTTGTTTGGTGGACCCACACTTCTCAGTTTTAGCTTGATGGAGGCTGTCACAAGGTGGTGGTCGCTGTCAGCATCTGCTCTCCTTCTCACTTTCACATCTGTCAGTAAGCATTGCCATTTGCCATTGATCATCATATGGTCAATCTGGTTCTTATCTCTGACATTTGGAGAACACCGTGTCAGCTTGTGAATTTCACAATGTTGAAATAGGGTTCTGACGATGACTAGGTCATTCATATTGAAGAAATCACAAGGCTCTCTCTGTTTTCATTCATGGTGCCACACCATGTCTTCCCATTGCTCTGTCATTGTTTGTGTTGTCCTTACCGACCTTGGCATTCAGGTCTCCCATGACAATAGTTAGGTCGTGGCGTGGTACTCTCCCTAACTCCGCCTGTAATGTAAGGTAAAATTTGTCCTTTGCTTCTTCCTCACTGTCATTTGTCGGAGCATAGCACTGAATCAGGGTGATATTATTGTATTTCCCTTTCAGTCTGGCTTTCATGAGTCTGCTGCTGATGGACGTCCATTCAAGCAGGGAGCGCTCCACCGCTTTCTTCAAAAGGATGGCAACACTCTCATGGTGTTGTCCATCATCCTGTCCAGAATACAGAAAAGTTTCTCTGAAGGCTGTTAATCTCACTGATCCTGTCCATCTGCTATCGCTGACACCCAGGATGCGTAAGCTGTAGCGTCTCATCTCTGCTGTGACCTGATCTAGCTTTCCTGTTTCATACATTGTCCGTACATTCCAAAAACCAAGTTTGGTTTTTGTCTTGGTGTTGAGCATTTCAGTCTTCATGCCAATGGCTTCCTTTTGGCTGTCACCACTGGCAGTCATACGGGTCATCACGCACAGTGATTGTCAATCTCTCCACCGCTGCTTCCGTAACATATTTTGTTTTTTATGGGACAGAGTTGTTAGCCCTGTGCCTAACCCTCAACCTGGAGGACCAGGGTGTCTGTTTTGTCTGGCCCCTTCCCCACGAACCAAATCACCATGGTTGAACCTGCCAGGAGAAAAAGCCCCCACCGACACAGGCTCTGGGGATCGTTAGAGCACACAAGCTGCCCTGCCACGACAAGGCACGGACACCTTAGGACAGCAGTGCAGCAGCAACAAATTCAACATACTGGTATATAACCCCTTAAGCTTGAGCCTGTCCAGTGCAGGTATGAAGTGTGGCATGTATTTGGGCATAGGTAAAAAGTCTAAGAGCCTGCATTAATGTGTGCTGCTTCATTGCAACCGGGCTACTCCAGCCTCGGAGCAGGAATGGGGCCTGAACGGGGAGAGCATTGCTAAGCACCTCAGCAGCAAGATGATCATCCTATGGCCAGTGTCATCTCAGACACATCCGTTCTTTGCCCTTCATGCTTTCTGTTAGCCTTTGCTCTTGCTATACACTTACCACAGCTCACTGCAGCAGGCTGAACCTTGCATACTATAACTCATGCCTGGGCATAGCCTCCTTTCACCCTCCACCTTGAGCTAGCTTCTGCACACCACACAAAGACTTGCAGAATCCAGGCCCTTTCATCACCCCAAGCCATCGCTGCATGTGTTCCCAGCAGCCCTGATGGGCGATGCCGGGGATGGTCACGTGAACCAGCTGCAACAAAATACCACCCAACCCAACCAGTTTTGGAACATACATGTTGATCTGTAACAAGTCCCCAATGTCCTGGCTGAAAGTAGCTCACTTTCCGTTTCAGGGCCTGAATCTGCTCTCATTTACCCCAGTGTAAATCCAGAGCTACTCCACTGAAGCCAGGAAGGTAACATCAGTGTAAAGCCCAAGGGAGATCAGAATCAGGCCAACAGATGCTTTGGACACAACTCAGGCAACCGGGTGGGACCTGCCCAGCTGATCTGCTGGCTGCTCAGATGAGCATGTGAAATGAATTGTTGGTGTAAGTCCAGTTCCGAGAGAGCGAGTGTCCATGGTACCAAATGCACCATGACATTGGGCACTAACTGACGGTCTCTGTAATTCAGGTCAAATACTGGGGACCCGTGCAGACTGAATCGCCCTCTCAGCCCCTGAACCCAGGGCACGGCTGTGGTACATTGGTGGGGAAGAGGGGATGGGACAAGCTTGTATCGCTGCTGCCAGTGGCTGGGGAGGACGTGAGCCTCCAGCACTCTCAACCCAGCAGAACGGCCTCCTGAGATCCATGCACAAAGCAACTCGGGGGTTACCCATTAGCCGTATGCACTGACACTGTCACCATCACCATGGTTTATGCCGGCAATCAGTACCATTGCCAGAGCTCTCTTTGGAGAGGCACCCCAGACCAAGCTGGGCAGAGGAGTGGCCATGAGAGTCCACGTCTGCATCTCCTCGGCTACAGAATGTCCATATTCATCGGCATGGCCTTTGATACACGCACCAGTGTTTTGGTTTGACATTGATCACACTGAAGTGAAGTGCTTGTGAGAGGGCCCTGAGGCATAACATTAAAAAAAACACAGTGTTCCCTGGCCTCGAGACAGCATGCTCGTTCCATCTGCGAGTCACCCCACGATAACCAGACCCCGTGAGCATCAAATTTAATATTCCATCTGCCTTGCTCTGACCGGGTCTGAGCCAGACCTTATGCTCAAATTTACCACTGTCTGATGAAGCCGACTCTGTTACTACAAACTGCAGCCTGAGGAATCTCCTAATGGACTTGCTGTCAAATCCCCACTGGCATACTGTCAGGATTAGCCCCTTCGCTGCCTGCTGACGTACACTTATGTACTCCTCTGAATCGGAGACCTTTTGGGGTCCCCCAGACTGAGACTGGGTTATTGTACATTCCCACACATTTCAAGAACAGCCGAGATGTCCCTCAGCACCTTCATGATATGTATCACATCCCAAAGGAGTCTTAATTTACAGCACCAGCGAGGGCTTTGGCAATTTGCTTTTCTGTCAAGGGAGAGCAATGGGACAAAATTTCCCTTAGCATTCCAACCAGATTGTCACAAGCATATTTCCAGATTAGCCCTTTAGATCCTGTTCACCCTGGCACCTGTTGCACTGCTGTCACTCATTAGCATCCCATGGAAATCATTAGAGTTTTTGGATACACCTGATATTGTGCATTCAGCAGCACAGCAGTTGTGCTGCCCATGGAAGTTCCTTATGCATTTGGTAGCTTTGGCTGATGTGTTTTGCTTTGGGATGTATCATTCATTTAGCAGCAGGCCAGCAAGCCTGCTCCACCTATATGCACCTGCAATGATTAGCAGCTCAGCAGCTGTGCTCTGCCCAGTTGTACCTGGAACACTCAACAACACAAGCAGATGCACTCTGCCTGGATGCGTCTAGATGGTTTAGCAGCTATCAGACAGCTGACACCTTTTAATCTTTACACTTCAACAGATTAAAAATTGTACAACATTTCAAAGGTCCTAGAAAGGGTCATTTTCCTCCAGTATTTCATAGCACACTACTGGGGGCAAAGGGATAACCAGATGCTTTTCATTTGGACAGCTAAACAAATAAACGGCATGATATGTCTTATTCATCTCCTCTCCATTTGTGATTCTCACTTTCTCACCAGTGCTGAATCAGAGGATGGTTATCTGTGTTCAGTCCCAAGTTGCTTTCTTTCTCTAAATACAGATTGTCTGAAACCACTGCCAGTTATTGGTTAAACTTCGAAAACAAACACATTACAAAGAGATATGCCAATGTAAGATACAGTTCTCTTATCCTTATTCTGAATCCAATCCATTTTATCACTGTCAGAAACTTTGGTAAGGCCACGGGAGTTAATTGTTTGCAATATCACCCATTGGTCCATGTTTTCCCATAAACTGGTGGCATAGGGTCATTCTCTTATGTCAAGAATTTCTTAACTCTATAGCCTAGTATGGCTAAGCTAAAATCTTACAGGCCTCAGCCTATAGGCCTTGTATTTCAGCCCTACTTACTTATATACCAAAAACCTAATTATCTCTTCTAACTACTGATCCACCTTATACTTCTAGTTTCAGAGTAGCAGCCGTGTTAGTCTGTATCCGCAAAAAGAAGTGGGCTGTAGTCCACGAAAGCTTATGCTCTAATAAATTTGTTAGTCTCTAAGGTGCCATAAGTACTCCTGTTCTTCTTTTTGCTTATACTTCTATAATCCTATAATGTGTGGTCACTATCCTTGGACTTCGTGTGCTCCTAGAGACTCTACATCTGAAGCAAGTTGCAGAGGTGACTTTCACTCTGCTGAGCTTGAAACTGTAGTCACCAGAGCTGAACCCACGGTGCAGTAATACCCCAGTACAAAATTTGCTTTAAATAAAATAAAAGGCTACACATGCATTTCCACTGAGAATAACCAGGTCCCTAGGAAGGAACTATTACCTCTCTTCAGTATCAGTGAGAGGCTTTAGTCAAGGAAGCATGTTTAGTACTGGGGACTTTGCACAAGAATGGGATGTTTGCAAACTGGAAGAAACTCATAACAAAGTAGCAAAGAATGAAAAGCTTAGAAAATAAACTTTTGGAGGAACTCTGAGAAGATAATTGTTCAGAGGTTCACCATGACAACCTAAAGACGAAAGGGAGCAATAGTTCTTACCAGTGAAAGATAAGACAAGACAAGAGAAAACAAGCTGGAGCTGTAACAAGGAAGGTTTAGATTCGTGGTTGTGAAATGTAACAAAGACCCAAACATCCAGTATTTTCAACTTAGTTGTTCCAATTCTGCACAACTGCCTCTGTTGCTAATCCTTCTTACCACTACTTTATTTAATTTATTGTTGAAACACCTGAATCTCCTGTCATCACATATACGAATTTGCTAACCTTAAAGGACAACAGCTAACAAACTGACCTAAGGTCAATGCAAGCTCTGAATACCAAACTCAGGTTAAGGGGCATACAGTTTGGGAGGAGTTTGGTTTTGCACGGATTCATACTTCGTACCTGGGCCACGGAGACTGCAGTTCAGTGAACAGTCTTCATGAGGCACAGATAGGGTTACCATATTTCAACAATCAAAAAAGAGGACGGGAGGAGCCCCGCCCTAGCCCCACCCCTGTCCTAGCCCCGCCCCTGCCCCTTCCACTCCCTCCCACTTCCTGCCCCCTCAGAACCCCCAACCCTCCCCCGCACACCTTGTCCCCTGACTGCCCCCTCCTGAGACCTTCCCCACATACTAACTGGCCCCCTAGGACTCTACCCCCTACCTGTCCCCTGACTGCCCCAACCCTTATCCACACCCCCACCCCCAGACAGACCCCTGGGACTCCCAGGCCCCAATCAACCACTCCCTACCCCCTGACAGTCCCCCCCAAAACTCCCGACCCATCTAAACCCCTCTGCTCCCAGTCCCCTGACTGCTCCAATCCCTCTCCCCACTCCTGCCCCCTGACAGCCCCCCCTAGAACTCCCGAACACCCCCCCCCGCTCCTTGTCCCCTGACTGCCCCCTCCTGGGACCCCTGCTCCTAACTGCCCTCCAGAACCCCACCCCCTACCTAAGCCTCCCTGTGCCTTGT
>NC_048311.1:12560521-12616324 GCF_013100865.1 Trachemys scripta elegans | reverse complement strand
CCCCCCCACCTGTACCCTGACTGCCCAAAACCTTACACCCCCAACCCCCCAGACAGCCCCACCCCCGAACTCCTGACCCATCCAATCCTCCCCCTGCTCCCTGTCTCTTGACTCCCCCCCCCCAGAACCTCCCTGCCGCATCTCTGACCCCCGGCCCCCTTACTGTGCTGCAGAGCAGTGCGCTCAACAGCGGGGAAGGGGAGCAGGGTTGGAGCTCCAGACTGCCAGAGGCCGAGGCGATGGCCGACGATCTGTGAATGCAGGGCGGGGGGAGGGAGGGAGAGGAGGGGAGTGGTCTCAAGTTGCAGGGGAGAGGAGGGGGGAAGTGAAGGAGGGGTTTGGCTGCTGGAGCCCTGTGCAAGTGGCACCATCCGGCCGGCTGCCCTGCAAGCCCCACATGCTCTGCATGGGAGGGGAGGGGGTCCGGACATTGACAAATTCCCCCCGGACGCTATTTTTAACTGAAAAAAGCCGGACATGTCCAGGGGAATCCGGACGAATGGTAACCCTAGGCACAGATGAGAGTTATAGACTCTAGGCCCTCAAATATTTCTTGCCCTGAGGAACAGATTTCCCCTCTTTAATCCGGGCCACCAATCAACCTGACAAGACAAGTTGAAATGCAGGGTTGCTGCTGCTGCTGTGACTGAGTGACACAGGAGGAAGAGAGCAAAGGCTTAAACGCCAGTGCTAAAGAAAACATTGAGTGGCCTTCAACTTTCCATGACACTGCAAACTAAAGCCTTCACCCTTTCGCTTTCCAGGTGTCCCTGTCGTGGAAAGGGTTACTAAGCATGGAGCAATGTGTCTGGCCTGAAAATTCACCAGGTGGAAAGTTCTGCCACCGAACAGTGTGAGGGACTCCGAGTTCAAGTCAAGGTGACATCCATCACTTTTAGTACAAAATCCCTAATTTATGAATCCTCCTATACTGCTGGACAAAAGTAAACAACCTCTGCTCCCGAAGTCCCACACAGAGACAGTTCTGTTCAAATACTGCAGGAATCTACAAGCCTTTGGCATCATCAGTTACCATGTCCACTTTCCTGGGGGCCTCGTGCTTGCATTGTAATTGCCTGTTGAGACATGTTAGGCCTCAAGGAAACTGTATATAAATCTCTGGCAAATCACTTTGTGACACAGGAGCCAGGGTGAGGGGTAGGCATTCTTCTGTGACATACGCTGGTATTAATCAGGAGCAACTCCATTGTAGTCAGTGGGATTGCACTGGTGTAAAGCTGGTGTGAGTGAGAGGAGAATCAGCTCTGGGGTCTTCAGCACCGACATCTGCACAGTATAAAAGGATTTGTTTCTCGTGCAAGGAGGAGGAGCAGCATGGATGGGAAAATAAGAGGGTTCGCATGTCATGAGGTGCCTGGGCTTTCTCAGAAAGACTCAGGTTTATCCTGGATCTGGGACGTTGTACTGAGGCTGTCAATCTGGACATTATAACAAATCCACAGCCACCTAAATATTCCATGGTTATCCCACGGCCCCTTGGAACTCCATTGCAACAGAGGGGCTAGAAACCAGATGATCCTGCTTTAAAGCTCAGACTCCTACTGTGATTATCCTCCTGCCCTTACTAGTGTTGGGCGTAAGGCAGTGGAGGACAGTGGTGCAAGTGCATGCACATCTATTCACGCCCCCCCCCAACCCCACCCCCCAAGCCAGCACATTGCACTGAATCTCTGTCCCAAACCTAGCCCAGCTGGTCTTTGACGATGGAGGGAACCTCCCCTACACGCCCTGGCTCAATCAGCTGTAAGGGAACGTGCCATCCTGGCTTGCCCATGCGTCTGGGGCAAGCAAAAGACAATCACTTTTGCCCTGATGAAGAACAATTGAGCTGGGCACTGTGGTGCCATAGAGCCATTTTTAGCCTCAGTGTCACTAGACAAGAGAAGATTTGTAACCATGCAGGTGAAGCTTGGCTTCTAGTCCTCATCTCAGTCTGGCCATGGTGTTTCAGTTCCGGGCCCACTCTGAGCAACCCCAGACTAGAATGTCATATACACAGACAAATACATATAAACCCAGTCAATGCAGTCAGAATGTGCCTCTTCTGAAAAGTCTCCCTGCGTTTCTATCTGTGCAGCCACATGATGCAGGGTCCCAGAAGTGCCCACCTGCACAGGCATTTTGGAGCTTCTCTCTGCAAGCACGTCTTGGGCTTTAATTGGTATTACCTATACTGAGATAAACTAACAGAACCAAGGGGGTACTTGTGGAGCGATAGCCTCCCATTTCCCCTGCCTTCCTCCCCCAAAATGGCTTTCACTTTTGCTTGTCTATCCAGGAAGCCTCCCTCCTCTGCACTGAAAAGGTATTTTCCATCAGTGCACCCATCAATGGAGTGGATTAAAAAAAGAAAGGAAAATAACATACCTGCGGGTTCTTCTGTGCTGCTGGCCGCGGTGGTGGGTGGAGCAACAGGAATCTCTGTGCAGGAGAACGAGACACAGAAAGGGAAGAGAAAGGATTAAAAAAAAAAAAAAAGGGGGGGGGGCATTATTTCAAGTTCCAGATAAGATTGTGCTATGCACATATCCCACTTGCTTTTACTAACTCCATCTGCATGGGAGTTGCTTGCACAATCTTACATGTGTCACAGTGAGAAAGCAAAGGGTTACACTCGAGAGCCAATGGTGCTCTTGCGGGATACAGAACCTGCCCCAGGTTGACAATTGCTTGTGTTGCCCAGATGGGTGTAATTTAGGAGTTCATCTGTTTATTTTTTTTTTAATAAATAAGAAAAAATGGACCTATTCTAGACAAACTTTACCTGCTCCCTCCCTGTGTCATGAGAAAGATGCTTAGTACAAAAAACATTGCTCTGCATTAAAAATATCTATTATGCTGGTTGACATTTTCTAAGGATGAAACTGTGCTATTGCTTGAAAAAAAAAATCAGAGATCATTGTGAGCAGAATTTATATAAGTTTTAACACTTTTGGCTGCATATATTTGGCATATGTATATTTCATTATATATCGGACCTGCAAAATTCTAGTTGTCCTCTTGCCCTGGGGCAAGTAATTTTTGCTGATGGGCAAGTAAAATATTCTTTCCTCCCCATGATCATCATTGTAAAGAATGCTCACTGGTTCGTAAATTGTCGCGACAATATATACATATAGGAACAGGATTTGTAACCAGTCCTCAGTTCTGAAATTATTCAAAATGTACCCCCAAAATATGTGGGTTCCTTAAAACAATATTTTACAATGAAAAGAATTAAACCCCAGTAATAACGAAAAAAATCTCCTGTGGAACTAATCAGGGAAGTGCTTAAAAGCCTTCAGACACTGTCACTTTCTGTCAAAGGCAGAGCACCTGCATGTTCTTTAAAATGCTAGCAATATGCAAAGCCAGACATCCAGCCACTAGAGAGCACCTTAGCATTCTAGCAGGCTGATACTCCAGCAACCTGACTGTCTCGCAGGCTGATTCCATGAGTTGGCATGAACATGCTCCTCATTGTGCTCGCTTTGATCACATTGAAATTCTGTGTCTGTCTTTATTTAGTTTTAGTGCAATGCAACCCAGGGGAGGTGATGCAAGGAGCAACTTACTCTCTGATTTACCATGGCTGTTGGGGACGGTAGTGATAAACCTTTGCACATATCCATTGCAAAGCACAGTGGGGTGTCAAGATTATGGCATCTTGGGAAACAAGCATCTGCTTTTGGCTCCTGCTATCCCATTGCAACATGGGAAAGAATGAATCTCAAATGACCAAAACCCACCATGGAATGCATGCTTGATTCAGGAATAAAAGTGGAGAAGGGGGTATCTCTCCATACTTAGAAACAGTCATCATCTCAGGCAGGCCTTGGGAATGGACAATGCTGAAATAGACCCATGGTCTCTGAAAAAGACTTGATTCTTTCAACCTTCATCTTCCTTTTTGTCTTAACACCAGGAAGTTAGCATAGGCAAGGAAGGCTGCTGTCTGCTGCCCCTCCTGCTTTCCGAGACTACTGTGGTTTTATTGTTTTGTTTTGAGTTGAACGGTTAGAATTTTGTCATTTGGTTTCTTTAACACAAGTAGAGAAAGAGACTGAAACAACCATATACACATCACGAATGGACAGAGTTATCCAACAACAGCAAAGACAACAGGCAGCACAGCGAATGGTTCAATTAAAGAGATTAGGGGTTAGCATTCGACTGAGACATAGAACACACTATGGCTGGCTGTGCAGATGTGGATCTCCCTAAGGTTGGTTCGTAAGGGGGTATAAAAGGGGGGAGCTCGCGTTTTACAAAGGGAAGAAACTTTGGAGGTTGCAGCCTGGTGCTTGTTGCTGTTGTTGTTTTTAAAGTGTATTTTAAATCAAAAGATTAATAAAAACTTTAAAAGACAAATAAAAAAGTCAAATGTTCCACATTTCTGGCTGGATCATGTGAGTGTACAGTCCCATTTAACAGTCTGGGTGTGCGTGCTTGTAGAGCGCTCAGCTGCTTTCGATATGCTTTCAGGATGACGGCAACTGTTAATAATGAACCCTGGCAATCTGCTGGTTTCAGCTGAAGGACCTTGACAATACAAGGCAAGGAAAGAAAAACAGCATAGCAATTTGCCATAGGAACCAGGATTGTGGTGGCATCTCAAAGGAAATAAACACTCAGGACACCCTTTGCATTAAAGAAGTGTTTGCAAAGCAAAAATCAAGCCCTTTTTTAAAGTACCCAGCTGTTTGATTAAGTGGGTTTTAAATTGCACTCACATAAACTAACCAGTGTGGCAAATGAGATGCATGTAATCTGTGCATATATCTACGGCACATTTGCACACAGTACATGCAATCTGTCCAACTAGGAGTTCACAAATGTGTTTTCAATTAAACACTGGTAATTGAGCATATAAAAACTGGTGTTAGTAAACATTTGACCCATTCGGGTCTCAGTGGCTGAGTTGCTGTTTTTTTTTTTTTAAAAGGTTAATTCCACTATGCTACAGACTTCAAAAAGAGTGGTCCACGTACTTATGCAAGGGGCAATGGGAGATCGGCTTTGCTGGTAGCCTTTGGCACATCGATTGCACGTGATGCCAGTCACACCATCTTTACAGGGACATTGACCTGTGGTTTGATTACAGGTTTTGCCAGCTGCACCCACGGGATGGCAATCGCATGCTGTGGGGGGAACACACAACAAAAGGGTCAGAGGTGGGGGAGGGGAAAAATGTACAATGTCATCTAGCAACAATATCAAAGAGCGCCACCTATGGTATGAGACAGTGTTGCACTAGAGCTGCAGGATTAGGTAGAAGTAGCAGTGATTGCCACAAGGTTTCCACAGCTATCCGTCCAATCTAACGCTACGGCATGTCTGTAGCCAGCAATCCCATCAACCTGAAACGAAGGTGGCAATTTATAGAGGTGGATTTAAACAGTCACTATGCAAGTCAGAAACCATGACAAGGGGATGAACAAGCCCACAATCCAATTGCTGAGGACATGGCTCAGGCCAAACATGTTTTGAAGGCAAAACACGCACCTAGTTATGTCAAACCAAGTGGATAGTGTTTAGTGGAGGCTTTATCTGCCTCCAGATTATGTAGATCTGAGCAGCCGAGGTAGCACGGGATCTTTTAGAGCATTGCTGTGATGACATTAGGGTGACCAGACAGCAAGTGTGAAAAATCGGGACAGGGGGTGGGGGGTAATAGGAGCCTATATAAGAAAAAGACCCAAAATCGGGACTGTCCCTATAAAATCGGGACATCTGGTCACCCTAGATGACATCCACCCTGTGATGTTGCAATTGATTAATTCCAGGAGTTTTTGGGTTGGGAGTGTTGGTCCCATGGCTGGGAGTGCCAGGAGAAGGAGAGGCAGATAAACATAGTGATTCAGGAAACCCACAGTGCCAGCTGGTCACGGCAAAGTCACACAACACATGCTATTGGCCAGTTCATTAAGAGAGGAGAACAAATTCAGGGAGGAGTTTCACACCTGCTGGTTGCAAGGGATTTTAGCTGGAAACCATTCGATTTCAGACAGGTTCTGAATTCATTTCACCTCTCATGTAAGAACCTACTTTTCTTACTTTCCCTTTCACCCTTTCCCTGCAAGCAGTGTCCCCTGCAGCTGGTACTGTGGGTGCAGGAAGAAAATGCCCTTGTCTTTTTTTCCCCAGCCTGGAGTACCCGCTTGCTGGCATGTCCCACTCTTCCATTTCAGGTAGATGGAGGTTTGAGTGCAGATGTGAAGGGCATGAAAGGAGATGCAAAATCTGCCCTTGAAATGACACTACGTTAATTTCCCACAATGTCACTTACTGTGCAGCTGTTTGTAAAAAGCATCAGGGACTGTAACCATCACAGTGCTTCATGAATACAGGCGCAGAGGCTCATTAACAATCCTGTTTTTCATATGCTACACACTTAGGGCCAGATTGTGGCCTGCCCCACCGAGATGGGCAGCGATGAGAAAGATGCGAGGAGCCCTCCTTCCCTCCTCTAGCATTCTCCTGCAGAGTCCAGTCACAATCCCCCTAAGAAGCGCAGACCCTGCTCCCTCTGAGTGTCCCCATTGGTGCTAGCATCCAGAGGGTTTGGGTGAGGGCAACGCAACGGCTGGCTGGCCCTGCTGCCTATGCCCAAAAGCCAGCAGAGCTGAATGGGCATGGGAAGGGGAGTGTGTAGTACAGCTGAATTCCACACAAAGACTCCAGCCTGTTAGCATCAGTTTGAGCATGTAACTCCCACTGGTGCTAATCATGGACTCTTGAGAGGGCCCAGCCAGGTCCTCTTGTGCATCCCCGTTCCCCATTGTGGAAATCTGGATTCCTTCACCCCATCAAGGGGAGACCAGGTCTCTCTGAGACACACTGTGCTCTGATCTGCGCTACGGCCCCCCTTTTGTACAGCCAGTGACCATCCCGTGCATGCAGTTTCGCTCCACGGAACCTCATGATTCCCACCAGTTTGTCCCGATGCCACTCGTCTCACTGAATACATTGCCAAGGTCCCATTTTCTGGGCTTTGTTTGTGCATATTCACTGCAACAACACCTCTGAGACATCTAGACTGTTATCCAGACCTCCCTCCCCATATGCATAAATGCCAGTCATCTCTTAGCCACACGTTACATAGTCAATACCTCAGCTTTACTGGCGTCAATCCCTCCATCCCGCTACATGTTGTTGTTCTTCTCTTACCCCTGCTCTGTTTGGCAGGTTTGCCTGGGATGAGGTACAGAATGGAGCACAGTGTCCCAGAGGAAGGGCTCACACCCTAGTGCATAGAGGGGTCCTGTCCCCCAGAATCCTCCGACAGTGGAAGCCTGGAAATACTCCCAGCTGCCATGGCAAGTAGAAGGCAGTGGCAACAGACCCCTCACCCCTACACTGGCACTGGAACTGCCCCAGCCTGTCCTGACAGCATCAAGGCAAATCTTCTCTGAACTGCCCCTCTCAAGTTTAGTAACACGTTGGGGAGACATTTGGGCCCAAAGTTGGGGGGGGGGGGAAGAGTGGGGCACAAAGCTGACTCTATAGACCTTAATTCCTTCTGCCCTCCCACTCTCCTCACAAGATCCCCCTGCCCCGCCCCCAGCACCCTCCCCTCAAATTCCCTCTTGCCCCCCTCTGGCTTCTTTTTTCTTGCTCAAATTCCCCATGCCCTAGCTCTCCTCTGACTTCCCCTCCCCCAAATTCCACTTTCCCCTCCTCTATCTGGCTCTCTCCTTCCCCCTCAAATTCCTTCCTTTCCCTGCCATCAAACTCCCCCTCCACCACGCTCTCTGGCTTCCATATTCTGCCCTGGAGTCTCTCTCCCCCTCTCTATTCTCCCCTCCCCCATCTTTCCCCTTGAAGTTCTGGGAGGGGCAAATGGGCAGCCTGCAGAACATAAGAAAGGCCGTACCGGGTCAGACCAGCTGGTCACGGCACAGTCACACAACATACACCTTAGCATTCTAGCAGGCTGATACTCCAGCAACCTGACTGTCTCGCAGGCTGATTCCATGAGTTGGCATGAACATGCTCCTCATTGTGCTCGCTTTGATCACATTGAAATTCTGTGTCTGTCTTTATTTAGTTTTAGTGCAATGCAACCCAGGGGAGGTGATGCAAGGAGCAACTTACCCTCTGATTTACCATGGCTGTTGGGGACGGTAGTGATAAACCTTTGCACAACCTCTCCCCCCCCCCCAATGCCTTCTCCCCACTTCCACATCTACATGGCTGAGAGTTTGGGGGAGGGGGAACAAGTGTCCCCCTCTACTTGAAATTTGGAATGGATGAAAATGCCCCCGCTCACTTGAAGGACTTGTGGTAGCGTGAGGCAGAGGAGAAAATCTCTCAGGGAGGCAGCTGGGAGGATGGGTAACCTTCCGCTGGCCTCTCGCAGAGCTGGTTGGGAAAAGAGGGAGGGAGGAGAGTTTTCTGCAGAAAATTTTGCCAGAAATTGAAATTTTAACCAAAAAATTGAAAACTGCGAGTTGTTTTTTTTTTTCCTGATTTGGGGTGGATTTTTAACTTAAAGTCAACATTTTTTACAGAAAGCAGGCACTTTTGGTGAAACATTTAGTTTAATAAAACCCCAATTTTCCATCAAAAGAGTTTTGATGGAAAATTTTTGACAGTCCAGACTTAAGATCAAAAGAGACAGGCTGTCTCCTCTGGGGAGGGAGCAGTGTGAGGAGGGTTATCAGGAACAAGCTAATCAGAAATCATGGAAGGGTTAGCAGCAATAAGGTATAGTTTAAAACTGTAAAAGGTTATAAAGGAAAACAATACAAAGGGAATTGGGGAAGGGTTGAAAGAAATACAGAGTAAGGAAAGGGTTAAAGATCAAAGACTAGCTGACAGGGCAGGTTCAGAACAAAGAGTAGCTAGGCAAGGGTTAAATGCAATAAGGCAAATCAGGCAAAGGTTCTGAGTGGAAGACAAAACGCCTGGTGATGCATGCTGCCTCTCTCTTCCCCTTTGGGCCCATGTATTGTTCATATAGGGCAGGAGCCTGCAAGCCCTCCATCCTAGGAGTAATCCTTATCCACAGGATTGCCTCCATTGATTGCAATAGGACGGCTTCAGTGAATAAAGATCGCTCATGATGAGTAAGACTCTCAGAATCAGGCCTCAATGGTAGGGACCTTACAGGAGGGGGGTCTGTCTGTAAAGGCAGGACTTTGTGGGCACCATATAAATAAATAGCAATGCCACCTCCCTCTCCCATGATGGGATACTTTTGCGTATCCTGTCCAAATCTGCTTTTGTCATTTTTACAGCCATATCACATAGTAAATTCATTAGCGAGATGAGGTGCGTGAGGTAAGGTTGTCTCTTTCTAACAGAAGTTGGTCCAACAAAAGATATTACCTCACCCATCTTCTCTCTAAAATCCTGGGACCAGCACAGCTACAACACTGCATATAATCAACTCATGTCTAACTAGTTGTCTACTCTCACCCCTAGGTCTCCTTCAGCATTAATTATACTTTGCTCTTATAAGTACTTTACAAAGGAAGATCAGTAGAATTACCTTCATTTTGGATGTGAGCACAACACAGGCACAGACAGAGGCAGGGACTTGCCCAAGGTCTCACAGAAGGTCAGTGAGCCTGGAATGGAACCCTGGACTCCTTATGGGCCCTATCAAGTGGCCCCATTGAGTCTCTTCAGCATGGGATCTCAGAGGGGAGAGGAGATTGCTCAATCCAGGATCTGAGAATATGCAGAGTTGTGCAAAGATGTTAATAACTAAGCAGAAAACTAGGTTTCTGGAGGGGTGTGAATCTTTCATCAAACTTGGGCAAAGTTGAAGAGTGACTCTGGGACCTGAGTTCCAAGTGGGCCCATGCTGACAGGTGGAAACCATATAAAACTCTGGGGTTTTTATACTGATCTAGATCAGACAAAGCTTGGTCAGTCTTCACTGCAGAGGATGTTGAGGAAATGCTTATCCCAGTCTAATTTCTGAAGGTAATAAAGTCAGGACACTGTCAGAGGCTTTGGTATAAAAAAACAAGATGTTGAAACAAACTGATCATTTAAACAGTAACAAGTCATCAGGACTGGATGGCGTATGTCCAAGCAGCAGAAGGAATTTAAGAATGAAGTGGCTGAGCTACTAAATAAAAGATGCAATCTCTCATTAAAATCTGATATGGTGGAGGACATGAGAGTACCTGATGCTATCCATATCTTTCAAAAACTCAGCAGAAGTTATGCTGGAAACTACAGAACGGTTGGTCTAACTTCTGTACTGGTAAACTGCTTAAAACAACTGTTAAAATAGAATTGTGTGACACCAAGATGAGCATCACATGACAGGGGCAAACCAGAGTGGCTTTGATAAAGGAGAACCATACCCCTCCAATCTATTTGAATTCCTTGAGGGAGTCAACAAAATAGTGGGAAAAGGAGAACTAGTCAATATTATTTATTTGGGATTTCAAACAGTCTTTGACAAAGTTCCTCACAAGAGTCTGCTGTTATTATTAATTACCTACTAAGGACACCAAAGAGTCATTGAGTGAGGAATAAAGTTCCGTGATAGTTTAGAAACTGGCTAAGAGACAGAAAACAGTAGGAATGCATGGTCACTTTTCAACATGGAAAGAAATTAACAATGAGGTGCTTCAGTCTACAAGGTCTTGTGGTGCTTGTATTGTATTTATTAGTGAGCTGGGTGAGAAGGGAGATTGCAAAGTTTGCAGATGACTCAAATTTATTTTGGTCAGTTAAGACTAGAGATGACTGAAGAACCTCCAAGAGGCCTAATCACCAAGCTAGGTGAATGGGCAACATAATGGCAGATGAAACTCAATGCGAAAGCAAATGCATTATTGGGAAGAACACAGTGAACTACTCACACATACTGAAGAGTTCTAAATTAAGCATAGCCACACAGGAAAAAGATCTAGGAGTCACTGAGGACTGTTCAGTGAAAAACATCTGGCTGATGCATAGTGGAGGTCAGAAAAGCAAACAAAATATTAGGTAGTATTACAAAAGGGACAGTGAACAACAATAAATATAATATCATATAAATCAATGGAACGTCCTACCTGGAATACAGTGTTCATCTCAAAAAAGCAGGAATAGAGGCAGCCAACCAAATCAATAAAAGGCATAGAAAGTTTCCACACAACGAGAGATTGAAAAGATTAGGATTGTTTAGTGAGAAGATGAATAAAACACTATTGAGGAATGCCAAATAATATACAGAACATGGAAGGTCAATCAAAATCCAAGAATAAGGGGGCATTCAATGAAATTAAAAGGCAACATATTTTAAATGATAAAACAAAATGCTTCTTTTGCACTGCACATAATTAACTTGTGAAACTCACTGCTACAAGACATTATGGCAAAGGCCCAACAGCAGGATTAGATTAAGAACATCTGCAGTTACACTAGCTAGGATTAAAATATATACTTGGGACATACAAACCTCCTGTTTCAGGACACAAGCCAACTACTAATTGCCTGGAGATTGGAAGAAATTTCCCCCAGGGGCATGGGTTATTGCAAAATTGTCTGTTGTGAGGTTTTATATCTTCCTCTGATCCAACACTGGCCACTGCTATAGACATGATTCTGTATTTAGACAGACCACTGGTCTGACTGAGTATAGGCACTGTTTTGTTTTTATGCTTCAGCTGAGATTAGAATGGAGTTTTCAGGCTTTCGAATAAAAACTCAAAGCAAAACTCAGGGCTGTGAATGAGAGAGAGTGAGAAAGAAAGAGCTACTCCCTTGAAAAGTTTTAGAACTTGTTAGGATCTGTCTGGCTTGTGACAGGTCACCAAGCAGCCATTACAAAAATGTAAATATTTTTCCATCCCTGAATTTGTGTCACAGGTATTCTCAGCCGCTAATCTCCAAACGCATGTGTGTTGAAAGATAACAGGAGGACAAATTTCCAGGATTATCTCTTGTCAAGTGTGACATTTTTGAGAAGGTATCCAGTTCACCCAGGGGTGGGAGACTGAAAGGACTTCACATTTTTTTGAGAATTTGCATCTTCCTGCTTTAAAGGAACTTGTTTCTTTGCAATGTGCTGAGAACAATACAAAGCCCAGTTCATTGGATAAAAGACAATTTAATTTCCTGGTAAGTGTTTGGATTTCTTCATGTTGTACCATATCTGCAATGATAACATCATAGTTTTCAGACCTTCCAGTTTCAGAGGTAAAACCCAGGGTTTCGAGTGACGTGTTCTGTGCTTTGTGGTGAGCAGTAAAATGTTAATATAAATACTGAACTAAGCCCAGAGAAATATCTATTCCTTTGCAGTGGTTAGTGAGTAAGGACCCAATTCAGGAAAGTATCCTTTCTCAGGAAACCACTTAAGCATATGCTTAACTTTATATATGTGTTTAAGTGCCACTGAAGTCAATTTTTCTAAATGTTTGTTGTGGGAAATTTTGACTTTGTTCTGATTCAGAATCAAAACAAATTTTGAATGGTCAGACTATCCCATGGAACAGAAAGTCTGGTTTCTTATGAGCTTTATCTCGAATGACAGAAGAATTATTGAGATATTGGGTCCAATCCATCTGATATATCATATTTAGTAACTCACATACCAGTAAAGCCTGATTCTACTAAATTCACCTGGCTTGGGACTGAAGGTCCATGAAACCACTGAGATCTGCATGATTTCCCCCAAAAGCCATAATAAGGCAGATGTTCATCTGAAACTTGACCCCAGCCTCAAAATTCAGCCACCCATTTTCCAGAAGATTCTGAACCTTGGCAAATGATTTGGTGAATTGCTTTTGACTTTTAGGTTTGCAGTAAAATCCCAGAACAGGAAAGTGTCACATGGTTTGGAGATTCAGAGACATTTCACTCACATCAGACATCCACAGTTTCACTTTGAACATTAGACACACCCAAGATGGTGCAAAGAGATATGATCTATAATACCCTAGCTGGACTCTTGCACCGCCAGGTTGATTCACACTTAGGGAAAGCAGACAGCCCTCCCTTAGGGTTTCCAGCAAAGGCAGATTATGTTGTGGAGAGAATTCCGTGGAAGCTGGCTGCTCATGGGAATGCACCAATCCGTCACATTCCTTGGCAACCCTGGCCACATCCCTCCCCAACCAGATCTGTTCACTGGGAGGGGACGCTGCAGCAGAAGTCATAGCAGCTTCAGCGTGTTGACTCTGAACACTAATGATGACTATTTAACATTGTTAGCTAATTTACTGCTGATCATTTTAGCAGAAGCATTCAGCTACATTACCCCTGCAAATGAATATCTATTTCCTTGAGTTTAGTGCAGTAACGCCTGGGCTCCTCTTTGCATCCCTTAGGAGATCCCGAGGTTTTTGGCCAACAGAAATACTAACTCACTTCCTTATCAGGTAAAATCAAATAGCTCCTTTCCACTTCAAAGCGTACTTGCTACTGTGCTGTGTATCAATGCCCTAATTTCCTGTTTATGGAACTAGAGCTCAGGGCAGCATCGTTAGTGGCCTTATATTTCTCACCTCACAACTCAGTCCTTCTACTGGGCATCTTCTCTGTGACGTGCCACCAGGCAGGTTCCACAAAGCCCCCATGGATCAAGAAGTTTGATTAATTGAGAATAAGGTTTTGAACAACTGTAATAAATCCAGTCTTTGGTCACTCATGGTGTGGGCTGGCTTTGGAGATGCAAACAATGGGACAATTATTAGGGAGCTTGCAAACAAAGCCCATGCCTAACTGCCTACAAGCGATGATCATCATATTAAAGACCCCACCCCCAACAACCTGGCAGCAATGATCTCCGTACTACTGACATTTTCAGTAATGAAAAGCTGAAAAAAAAATCATTTTGTGCTGCTCTCTATGGCCTGCTCCACAGTTAAAAGTTAGATCGACCTAACTACGTCACTCAGGCTGGTGAAAAATTTTGCGCCCTGTGCGACATAGTTAGGTTGACCGAACCCCTGGTGTAGACATGGCTAGGTCAACGGAAGAATTTTTCCATCAACCCAGCTACCATCTCTCGGAGACATGGATTACCTAAATAGATGGAAAAAAAACACCCTTCCGTCGATCTACGGAGCTTGTCTAGATTACCGCTAAAGTCGATGTAATTTACATCGCTCAGGGGTGTGAAAATACGGCCCCCCAAGCGACATAAGTTACACCGACTTAAAGCAGTGTCTACACCGCACTATGTCAGTGGAAGACGCTCTCCCGCCAACATAGCTTCGGCCTCTCGTTGAGGTGAAGTAGTTATAGTGCATCTTCACCACATGTGCTACACTGTTGCAGCTGTATTGATGCAGCAGCGCTAATGCAGTGCGGTAATGAAGACAAGGCCTATCTTGCTACAGTGGCACAGCTGCAGCAACTTACCTGTACCGCTGTAGTGTAGACATGACCTAAGTGCTTGCATTCTGTTGCTGCTATTATACAGCTGTTACATATACAGCACTTCACTCTCCTTGGCTTATCGATCAAAGTGTACTTGCTAAGCACAGAGGATGAGAAAACTCTGGCAAAAGCACAGGGCAGACTATGGAGAGCAGGGAGCTCCTGCAATACTGGAGAGAAAGGGAAGCAGGCCTGCAGAAATGTTCTGATTGGACCCACTAAAGTCATTTCTAGAGCTTGTTGGGAATTTTCTGACAAAACATTTTTCATGAGAAAATGATGGATTGTTGAAACCGAAACAGTTCATGGACAAGAGTCAGTTTGGACCAATTTTTCAGCTCACAAACATTTTGGCAATAGTTTCAAACTTCTCAAAACATTTTGTTTCAACAAATGCACAACAAAAATTCTGGTTTTCTAGTTTGAAATTTAAACTAATTATAATAAAAAAATTAATGGCCAAAAATCAAAATGATGAAAGGTTTCAATTGGCCTGAACCATTTTTGTTTGTTTGCAAATATTTTTGAGGATTTCAACTTTTCATCCTGATTTGGGACAGGAATTTTTTTTCCCCCCCATCTCTCAGTGTTTCATAGGACAGGAAAACCATTTCTTGCCTAGCTCTACTTTTTTATTTTTCTTTCCCTTTTTCCTAGATATGCATAAAGTGCCAGGTTTTCAAAAGTGACTAGTGATTTGGGGTGCCCAACTTGAAACCTGAGGGACAACTGATTTTCAGAGGCAGGTGCTCAGCACTTTGTGAAAATCTGGTCCTTTATGGTGTTTCAAGTTGGTCCTCCAATATGTCTACACCTACATCACTAGTCATTTCTGAAAATCGGGGCCAGAACACGCCATTAACATTTCATTTTGTAACGTGTTCTTTATGAAAAAGTTAAATATAAAGGCCACAATTTTTAAACCTGGGTGCTGGAAGTTTGGCTCCTAAATCTATTTTTAAGCAGCAAATTAAGAATGGCCTGAGTTTCTGCAGTGCCAAAAACCCACAATGCCTATTGCAGTCTGTTGGATCTGCATGTGACAAGCATGCTTAAAAAAAATCAGGTCACTTTTATTTTGAAGCCTAAATACAGATTTGGGAGCCCAACTTAAAGTATATTTAAATACATATTTTAATTATATATTGTGACAAAGGTCCTCCTCTACTTTGGTGGGTCCTGTGTTTATTGGCAGATTTGCTTGCCTCAGAGATTCACCAGGTGGGTAAGGAAACAGCCCAGAGACCTTCCCCTCTGGTAGAAACCACCATCCAGGTCAATTCCTCCTGTGTCTGATCAGGAGTTGGGAGGTTTGGGGGGAACCCAGGCCCGCCCTCTACTCTAGGTTCCAGTCCAGGGCCCTGTGGACTGCAGCTGTCTAGAGTGCCTCCTGGTACAGCTGCACAACAGTTACAACTCCCTGGGCTACTTCCCATGGCCTCCTCCCTTCTTTATCCTCACCACAGGACCTTTCTCCTGGTGTCTGATAATGCTTGTACTCCTCAGTCCTCCAGCAATATACCTTCTCACTCTCAGTTCCTCACATGCACACTACAAACTGACGTGAGGTCCTTTTTAACTCACGTGCCCTGATTAGCCAGCCTGTCCTAATTGATTCTAGCAGTTTCTTCTTAATTGGCTCCAGGTGTCCTAATTAGCCTGCCTGCCTTAGTTGGTTCCAGCAAGTTCCTGCTTGTTCTGGAACTGCCCCTGTTACCTTACCCTGGGAAAAGGGATCTACTTAATCTGCGACTAATGTATCTGCCTTCTAACACTCTCCTGTAGCCATCTGGCCTGACCCTGTCACAATATTTAAAATAGCTTTCCCTTCATTTTCATGATTATGGGGGAGATTTTTGAAGGTGCTCAGGGGAATGAGGAGCACAAGGCCCATATAAAGTCAGAGATGTGTGCTCCTAGAGCCCTTAGGCAACATTGAAAATCTCTTCTTACATATATAGGATGAAAGGCTGGTCCTACTGAAGTCAATTGCAAATCTCTCATTGACTGCAGTGGGGCCAGGATTTCCCCCAAAGTTTCCAGTGCAGTCCTTGTTCCTTTTGCGGGTGCTCTGGATGCAGAATATTAGTTTTATGTTAGCGCTGTAATTGTTAGGTTCGTGTTTCTCAATCCTGGCTACCCATCCCTGGTCCTTCATTCCCCCCCCAAAATGCCAGGGCTAGCTGCAAAGTAAAGGGTATTTCTAGTCAGCACAAAGCAGCTTCCTCTGGATTTCTTCTCCACCATGGCTGTGGTCATGTGACTGTTGTTGTGCATCCTGCTGCTTTTATTTTGTTGAATGAAACAAGCTCATTCCTGAAAGCCAAATGCCGATGCTATTACAGAGAGAGCATCTGTGGAAGAGCAGCCTCTCGGCGCTCCAGCAGGCAGGACACTCAAACACATGTGCCTTGCTGCTAGGCTGAGATATGATCAAAAAGCAGGGGGTCTGGGAATACTTCTGATGTAACTGGGCACACTCTTGACTTCGGAGATTTCACTAGGGAAGTCGACCGGACATGTCGGAGCAACATTCTGGGAACTGCACCGGAGGTCAGACATTGTTCCAGTGAGATACCGTCTTGTTTATGTCCAGATGTCTTCTCAGCCTTTTTGAAGGGATGTCGAAGGCCCCATCTTGTTACTGGTCCTCCCCTTCCCCTAAGCTCTATCTATTTTAAATTTGACACCAGGAATGTAAGACAGTCTCAGAAATTTCTGAATGTTCAAGAGAAGATGTCCCAGAAGAAAGGGAAGTGTTGCTGAAGAACACTGTGGAAAGATGGTTTTAAATATGGCATGGTCTTCTGAAGCAATACCTTGGTTTAGAAATTAACTCATCACCTTGTACTCCCTCTCCCCCATAAATAAAACCTCATAGCTCCAGACCTGCACAGGGTGAAATCTGACAAAGCCAGAGTTCCAGAAAGAGCCACCTCTGAAGAGTTTCTGAAGAGTTAAAAGGGTTGAAAGAAAATAAAATTATACCAGGATGGAGGCTGGGGAGGAGCAATATGTGAAATCACTGGTTCCCTGGAGCCATAAGCCATCTGCAGCTGAAGTGATTTCTGGCACTGATGTGACCTCACTGTGATGTTATTAGCAGGTGTATCACCCAAGCATGAACATGCTTTTTTTGGTGTGTGTGTGTGTGTGTGTGTGTAATGAATTACTGGGCCAACTGGGGAGGATCTGGCGTTTAAGGTTCTGCAGCAGCAGGGAACCAGTGCAAGAGGCAGATGCCTTCAGTCTTCAGTGTGCGTGGCAAAGAACATCACCCAGCTCATGTTCCTTCAAGGGGAGATGGCTTAGGCAAAGCCCTGGTCTCTGCTATTCCGCTCGCCCTATATGCATGGTGTTTTCTGAACGTACTGGCTCCAATTCAGAATAGCATTTAACTATGTTGTCCTGAACTGAGGTCAGGGAGAGAAGGAAGTCAGAGAGGAGCAGGAACTGAAAACAAGCACTGACACAAGGACACCTACAGGGTAAGAGATAGGGAGGATTAGTGTTCAGTGAAGAAAGAAAATACTGAAAGCTTTAGCTAAACAAAGATTAAAAATAAGAAATGGTGTCATGCTGTCTATGGTTCCTAGCAATCCTGGGGAGCAGATCTCAAACACACACCTTTCAACACAGCCACGCACTTGAGTGGAGATGGTGGGTCGCTGTTGGTTGTGAAGAGAAAAGGGCCTCGTGTGGTTTCCAGTATTCGCTTTTGTTCCTTGCTAATGATACAGGTGGATTATATTTCATTAGAACGAGAACACATGCACCAAGGGGAGAACAAGATTGAGGTTTTCTCATGGGGTCCCATCTGGCTTGAAAGTATTAGAAACCTCTAGGTAACTGTGCCGAGCAATAGAAATACTTCACTGTAGCCCTGATTCAGCAAATCATCACTATTCAGCATAGTACATAAGCATCTGCTTAACTTTAAGCAAGTGCTTAAGTCCCATTAAAGTAAATACACTTAAAGTTATGCATATTAAGTGCTGTATGAACAGGTATGGGCTTTAAGTGTTTTGCTGAATTGGAACCAATATCTTCTCAATTGGTTAAAAATAACTTTAAAGCGCAATCATACATAGTACTTTCATCTGAGGCTCTCAAAGTGCTTTACTAAAGGGGCATAAAAATGATCACCCCCATTTTACAGACACGGAACCTAAGGTGAAGTGACCTGCCCGAGGCCAAATAATTAGCCAGTGGCATAACCCTCCCAAAGAGAGAGTTCATTTTACAATAGAACTTGCAGCAATGTTTTGGACAATGACTATATAAAATTTATAGGAGTTATATTGTTGTATAAGGAAACCTTCAATGTGATGTTCCGGCACTTCTGTAATTCAGCTCCTTCACCGAATTTGTTTTTCTGATGATGTTTATAAATAAAACGATGACCTAGTGCTAGACGTTTGTAACCCTATCAAAAACTAAATAACCTACTTGGTCACATGGATCTGGAATGCCCAGACATAGACACTGCAGTGATGAGGGTGGTATAAACATTTAGCTAGATTAGATAAAGTAAATGCATGCCCTGGTGAATCTCAAGGAAGGTGTAGCTAGGCTTGGCAGAATCCAATTTTTTATTTTTGTATAATTTCAATGGATGATAGCAATGTTTATTTTGAAGCACTTTTAAGTTTTCACAGGTATGCAAAATTATGGGGGCAGATAATAATTATACAAGAACAGTAGATGCTGAGATTCGAAAAGTTAAAGTTACAACACAAAGTGTCAATATCACATATCAAAATACGCAAAGTAAATATCCTTCAATCAAATGCTAATGAGTTCTCAAGTAGCATTTTTCTTACTTTGCCTATCTGTAAATTTTGATGATTATCGATGGGAATAGTTTTTGTTGGTTGGTATATGTATGGCTCAAATCAATGTCTACTGACATTTACTGATAACGATCTAATCCTTCCAAGCCTCGATGTAGAGCAACGCTAGGGAAGTTTTGGGTCAGCTGAATGTAGTAACAGGAGTTCTTGGGAATCCTCATCAGAAGTTGTCCTGAACAAGCACCAGCTCCAACTCATCCAAACACTGAGGACTGGGCTCATCTTTTGTCTTAATATCAGACTCAGATCCAGCTTCAAACAGGAAGGGAAAGGAAAAAGGGGGAGCTTTTATAACGAAGGGTGACTCTTTTGGGCCCAGTTCTGCTTCGGACACACAGGATAACTCCCTCCAAAGGAAATGAGATCTCCAGGCATGCATCTAAGGGCAGAATGTGTCCCTCTTCCTCAACCTGCTGAGGCCAAAGCGTGGTGACAGTTCTGACAATGAAAGGCATCAGAGCAGAGCTGTGCAGGAAGCTGACAGTAAGAAAGAAGCAATTTCTTCAGCATATCTAAGTATTGCCTCTAGGTTCAGTTTCACGATGTAACATTTTGATGTCAGCGACTTGCAATCATAAAAGACAGATGACTAGCGATGGATGATTTCTTGCCCAATTTTCCAGATGCAAAAAGATTGCAGGTGACACAGAATTATGGAGGTTAGTTAAGAATGGAGAAGATTGTGAGGAACTCCCGAGGGATCTAGCCAAGCTAGGTGAGTAGGCAGCATGCTATCTGATGGAATTCAATGTTGGTTGATGTTATGCACCTTTGAACGAATAATTTGAACCACCTTACTTAGTTCTAAGTTAACAACTCTGGGAAAAGACCTGGGCATCAGTTTGAACATCTACATGGAAACCTCTGCTCAGTGTGAAGCTGCGGTCCAAAAAGTAAACAAAATGTTTGGATGAATAAGGAATGGGATGGAGCATAATACAGAAATATTATGAAGCCATTATATAAATCAGTGGTTAGCTCTCACCTGGGGAACTCTGCTTTGTTCTGGTCACCTCATCTCAGAAAAAAAGCAGAAGGAAAAAAGGAGGCAATTAGAATGATGAGAGTCATGGAAAAAACTCAGATATCGATTGCAAAGACTTGGATTGTTTACTTTAAAGAGGAGATGAATAAGAGCGGACATAAGATATACAAAATACTTAATGGCAAACAGAAGATAGGTCCAGCAATTCCATTCACCATTTCTCAAAGTACAGGAATAAGGGGACATTCCATGACATTAGAAGGTGGCAAATTAAAAATCGATAAAAGGGAATTCTTTATCGCACAGTGAACAATTGTCCAGGGAAACTCATTGCCACAATATATCATAGAGGCCAAGAGCTTCCCAGGATTCAAGAAAGGACTAGACATTTATAGGGCTAACAACAGTATCCAGAGTTATAATAGTAAGGATTTAAAAAGCAAAACAAACTACTGAATAAAAAAGCAGGCCAAGTGTTCTGGAAGGGGGAAATAAACATTCCTGCTATAGGGCATCCTCTGAATGAGGATTAGGAGTGACTTTAACTGTGGGCATGTTTTTCCACAATTGTCCACTCTGGGTTTCCTTGAACCTTCCTCCAAATCAGCTGGTAATGCCTACTGTTGAAGACAGGGCACTGGATTAGATGGAACTGTGGTGTGTTTCAGTCTGTCACTCCTGATGTTCCTGTGATTTGATAAGCATAAGATACCTATCCAGTCACTTGTGTGCATTTCCTTACTGACCCTGCGATTTGAGCCTTCTTCTGAGGTTTAACCAGCACTAAGCACCCAGTTGGGTGGAAAGGAGGTAAATCTGACTCTAAAACATGAGACAGTTGGGAACAGAGCTTAGGAACACAGGTGTTCCCATCGGATCATTGGTCCATCACATCTCACATCCTACTTCTGGCAATGGCAAATGTCTTTGTAGAAGAAAGCAAGAAAAAAACATGGGTGATGCTCCCTTTAAGTTGTGAAACAAAAGCATTGTACAGATAGCCCATGCAAAAGAGTGGTGCAGGATCAGAACAGAATCTTAACACTTAGCACAACCTTCAACAAAGTCTCTGCTGTGTCTTGTTTTCTCTTCCCTTTAATTTATTTGCCTTGTTATCTGTTTCATACTCACCCTCTCCCTCGTTTCATATTTCCAGTCATTTTATAATAATAACAACAACAACAACAACAAAGGAGCTCAGTATCATTATCCCCATTTTACAGATGGGGAAACCGAGGCACAAAGACTTGCGCAAGCTTACTCAGAAGACCAGCAACAAAGCCAGGAATGGTCCCAATGGGCAAAACTCCCATTGATGTTCTGAGGAAAGGGCCAAAGTGAAACAGCAGAGCTAGCTCTGGGCATTTGGCAGGGCTATGGGGCCCTCTCCCTCTTCCAAGCAGGCTGCTTAGAGCCCGGGAGTGTCAAAGATGCTGCCCCTTTAATGTCTGAAGGCCCCTTAGGTGGTGTTAGTGCCTGCACTCTATTTCCTGATACTGAGCAGGAGTTAGGATGGAATCACCCTGTTATTTAACCAAATGACAGCACAAGGCTTTCCTTAAAGCAAGCATGTTTAGTTGCCATTAGGTGGCTCCCTCTTGATCCCAAGGACCCCACAGTCCCCATCTTCATGAAGCTGGCTCTGAGCAAAGTTACTGGGATCCAAGCCTGGTGATTATCTCAGCAATAAATAACATGCTGGAGAACAAGTTTCAAGTGGCCTCTTTCACTTCACCTGCAGTGTCTGCCAGTGCATCCATTAGCAGGTGTATTACCATTAGCAGCATGCGTATGTGCAACCTGGAGAAATCGTCACATGCACAGATACCAAACTGTGTGTGCAGATACAAAACTGGGGGCTCTGCACACACACAGGTGAGAGTGCACACAGCAATCACGGAAACTACATGACAGTTGGCACAATCTGTCTCCAAAAGGGAAACTTCCATATTGTGCCTGGATGAGTGAAAGGCAGTAAATTCAGGAAGGATAGGGTCAAACTTTTTACACAGGGTGGGTAATAATCCTTCAGTGAAGATTTACAATTCTGCTGAGACTCTGTGTTGATACTGAGCTGAAATTGCAAGTTGGAGGAGGAAGATTCATTTTCTTAATGAAATTTTTAATCTTGCATTAGGCGATCTAGCTGTTTCTCCTACCTATGCCAAATCTCACCCCTCTGCAATAGGTTTACATTGGCAACTTTAGCACAAGTGCATTCATGGTTCATATCACTTGTCGTCTTTTCATCAAAAGCATGTAAATCCTTTCCCCTCAAAGTGCAGAACTGTTTTATGGAAATGCTATAAAACCCTGCAGGTTCTCTGTTTCAATATAATTACATTAGGACCGATAGTCTGGCAAATATCAGGACTGAATTTAATCAAAAGAGCTAATGGAATCTACTCTACTTATAATAGCTTATGACGGAATGGGTTTACATAGGCTGGAGATGTGGAATTTCACTTGCAACATCATTGAGAGGTGAGGGTGGGTCGGGGGGAAGTAAATCAAAGTAAGCATGGAGCTTTATTTCGGAGGAAAGACCAATTTTGATTCCCTGGTTTAGGGCTTGATCCTGCTTCCACTGAAGTCAGGGAGAGGCTGGGACACAAATGTTTGAAAAAGATATTTGTATAGGTTTTTGCCCAACTGTTTTTTACACACAGTGTCAAGCATATTGGAATAAGCTGAAGAGATGCAGAAAGGAACCCCAGTTCCTAGTTCAGCTGCTAGAATATAGGAGCATCATATTCATTTAGAGTTGATCCAAAGCTCACTGGAATCAACAGAAAGACTCCTATTCATTTCAATGGGCTTTGGCTCAGCCAAGAGATACCGGGCTCACTCATGCAATCTGACCTCTAAACCTGAAAGACATGAAGGCCCCTTCCTGACCCACTTGCTTCTCTCATTTTGTCTGACCACCCACCATCAGAAGTAATAGGGCTGCTCCTTTTGCTTCCAGGCTCTGCCCTGGAGAGCCTGGCATAATCCCAACACTGCCACTTCATGCAATATCCCTTCTCAATCTGGCTCCAGTTCCCTTGCATGTGGTTTGCAGCCAAATTGCAATGTCTGGCTGAGCAGGCTGCCAGTCTAGTAAAAAAGTTTTCCATGTGCCTTCATGCCATGTGCTGGCTCTTGCATGGGAAGCAGCCTCTGTATCCATTGAAATCTTTCTTTGTAAGAAGATAACAAGAAGGAAGCAAATGTACAGTAAATCAACATGAGCATAAGAGCGTAACTCTTTAACAGGACACTGTCAGGTTAAAAGTCATCCTTACAAGCCCCAAACACTCACACGTTTCCTTACCTGCGTTTCCAAGCCCACAGTGGATCATTAAAACTGAAATATTTTTTAAAAAAGAATGCATTTTCATTATGCTCTTTGTCACCCCCAGCCCTCTCTTTCCCTTTAACAAAAGCTTCACTTAGTCTGGATAGGAGAACTACCTGGGTCATTTTTATTTCCTGTTTACAGCTCATTCACAATTTGATCTTCATACACTTGCCCAATGTGCAACGTTGAGAACCAAAACACAACAAGGGACCTATTTATGGGTTTTTTTTAAATGTTTAATTGAATTTTTTAAAAACAAATCCACCCTGCAGACATTTCTAAAAACTCTTTGGTAAAACCCATTTTGTAAAAACCCATTTCTGAGGACCCAACTGGGTATATGAAAGTGTCCCTTTAGAGAACACAATTTTGTTCATCCAGCATTCTCTTTTACCTTGCCATTAGATATAAAATAAATCAAGAAATGCAATCCTGTTATAGTATGGAGTGAAAGATGAATAACACACGTATGAGGAAAAGCAATTTAGCTAAATGTGTCTGTTAGGTTGAATTAATGAAGTTGAATTATTACATACAAACATATCCAACAGATCCTTTATCGAACACGTGCTATAAGTTCACACCAGGCAAAATATGCTTGCAAGAATGATTAAGTATGCTGCATGCTGGCTTGACAGTTCTCTATCAATTTTATTTTCACAAGACACTGGTATTTTATTAAATGTGTTAAACGTAAAATGTGAATGGAGCATTGCAATGGTTGAAAGAATCAAGTCTTATAGAGAAACATGAGTCATTTGTAAGGCTGATGGCAGATGCAATAGGGTGGTTAATTTCTTAATTTTAAATGCATTCAGTCCACATGAGATTCTGGGGGAGCCAAGCCCATCAACAGATGGTTTGGTGAGATGATAAATTAATATTGTTATCAATGGAGAAATGGCTGAAATTGTTAGATGATAGCTCTTTTTAACAATTATTTTACCATTTAAAAAAATTATTTTATAATAGAGCCAAAGTTCATAAAGAACAACAGTGGAAAACGAAAAGCCTCTGTATTGTAAAGAGCTCAGGAATACGATGGTTCAAAGGAATTCCCCTTTCTGCAGGAAACTTCATTTCATCTGCGTTTGTATAGGACAATAGATTATACCAACAATAAACCATTCCAACTACTGTGAAATTGTGCTGAATAGCTGGAGAGTCAGGGGGTTCTCAATCGTTAGCATATTTATTACGTACCTTTGTATCTATTAGCTCCAATAGCCAGGGTTTTGTTATAAACTATAGAGGGTGGGGAAAAGTATTCAAATTTGTTGATCTCTAATTCAAGAGCAGGAGCTATTCAAGAATAAGCCACATCAAGATAAATTCATTGCAAAGTGAATTTAGTAGAATTAATTAGGATTGCAAAGTGTTTTACAAAGGTGGGTAAGCATTATTCTCATGGGGAGACTGAGGCATAGAGGGGTTAAGTCACTGTCCAAACAGACACCAAGTCACTGGCAAGAACTAGAACTAGGATTTCCTTAAGCTTAACTATGGGCTTTAATCACAAGACCACACTGCCTCAATCAGGTGGAACTTCATTTTTATGCCAAGAGATAGCACCTGGTGTATGTACCACCATGGGGGTGCTGCATGGGACTTGTGCTGTCTCTTTTTACAGGGATGAATTGCACCTTTTGTGCCTGTGGAAGATGCTGGCTTGACCGGCATGGAGAATAGGTACATCAGTGGCAATGGACAACTGCTCCATCAGTGAGCTTCGGGGAGGGGGGCACCTCTGGGGGATAAAAAGATAAGTCCGTTTTCATGGACATTCTATCCTATGCCCAACCAAATATTTGTTGTGAGAAGGAATAGTCAGCAGTAAAGAACCACCTGCCCATTCCCCTAGAACACTGATATCAGAGTATCAACAGCAGTCAGCACAACCCAGCACAGGGACTCTGACCATTGCTGAAAGGCATAATGGAGGCAGCCTATTGATTTGGGCCAAATTTAAGGGACTCCAGAGCTTGGAGGATGGGGAGGGGGAGGAGCATTGGTGTAAATTGCCATTTGGCTGACTGTAGTGAAGTGATCCTGAGCTGATGCTACATCAAATGGCTTTCCTTCCACGCAGCTGGGCTCACAAGAGCAGCCCATTCCCTGCATAATGGAATCCAATTCTGCTATCACCAAAGTTGATGGCAAAATGTCCATTGACTTCACTGGAAGCAGCATTGGATTTAGACCCTGAACATTGTGACAGATGGATTTGGTGCACTGGGGAAACCCCCTTAGATAAGAAGGGTGCATTCTGCTACCATCACATGCAGCCAGGAGACTTGGCCCTGGTAAAGCCAAGCCAAAATAGTTCCTTTCCACTCGCTAAAGTTTTAGTGCTTTGGATTGAATATTGGGCATAATATCTACCATGGGGGAAAGCAGCTAAGACACTTAGGAACCTACGTTCCACTGGGATTTAGGTACTTTGGAAAATTTTATCCGGTTTCTTCCAGAGGCAATAAAAAAAGTTTTATGTTCCACCTGAAAAAAAAAGAACAAGTTAAAAAGGCAACAATCCCGGCTTCCAGAGACAAACTTGCATTCCTTTGAGATCCAGTAACTGACAAAAAATGACAAGCCTGTGTTGAAAATAAAAGTAAATTAGACATGGAGTTTGCAGCGGCGCTAGCATTAGCGGATACCAATGGAATGCTCCCAAGAGTAAACAAACAGGAGAAGAATCATCGTTGTGACATAATTAGAAGCATGTGAGCAAATCACTGGCTATTTCAGGAGTAAGGCCATGTCACCAGCTAGTACCAGGCAATCATAGTGTAAACACCAAATTCGCAGGACTTGACTGCTGCCTATTGCAGGGTATTGAATGACTGTCAGGTTTTCCATAGTAAGTAGGGAGGTGTTGCCCCAAACACCACTCTTTTGGTAAAAATCCCATAGCCAGCTGCTCCAGCGTACCAGGGGTTAAAGAGAATTATGTCTATTTCAGGTAAATTAGAGGGAGGATTGGAGTAGCTGAAAATGACCAGGCCAGGCTGATGGGTCAATATTTGAATCCTACTAGAAGCAGGTATTTAGGGTGTGTGGAAGAATGCGGAGTGAAGAGAGTGTGACACAGAGGCCCACTGGTGGTTCACTGTTCTGTGTTAGCAACTCTTGTTAGGACTGATACACTCACTGCACTTAACACACTGTTGTCATGATATATACTTAAAGTGGCATGTAATACATCACTGGAAAACTAATAACTCACTGATTATTAATATTACTTCGTGATGTATGTATGGGGTGTGTACGAGGAATTATGAATATGGGCTAGAATTATGTTCTTAAAATGTATTTGGCAAGCAATGCATAAGCCCAGTCTGCCCTAGACAAAGAGATGTGTGTTTGGTAGTCTAAGCAGCCTGGTCATCAGGCAGAGACAATGAAAGTACATTTTACATAAAAGGTAAACAAAGCCATCAACCTAACAAAAAGGTCTGTTTTCCATAGAACATTTGGAGTTTTAATTGAAAAAATGAAAACCCAAGACTTTTCAGCCAAAACTTGCCATTTTGGCCAAAAATTTTCAGTTTTCAGTCACCATTTTTCAATTTTTTCCATGAGAAGACAAAATTTTCCTGTGGAAAAGAAATCCATTTTCCAGCCAGCCCTACAAACTACCTATTGTCAGTTGTGTATCTTTGTTTTCTGAACAGGGCATCTCAGGCATGTAATTCATCTTCCTCCCACCATCTTGGCCGAGAGTTGAAACCAGGCCTGATTTTCATGGTCTGATCCTTCCTTACCCTGTATACCCACAATTTAGAAAAGGCTGAGCAGGACTTGGGGTGCTGGGGACCCCAACCTAATGATAGTGAGAGTGCTAATGTGCAGCCACCACCTACACCTGGCTAGTACAAGGCACACAGCCTAGAAAGTAGACAGCATTGCTAAACACCTCATGTGCAGGGTCAGAATCCCACCTAAGCCCATGTATCTCAGACATGCCCATTCTCCACCCACTCCCTGCCTCCTTTGACCATGAACTCTTAAGGGAGCACCTCCCCAAGACTAACTGTTGCTCACTGTAACCTAAGTCCCCCCCCCATCGCCTCTGCTCATACGTACACAAAAGGACAGCTGCCTTCGCATTCTGCAGCAGGTGCCTGTCTCAATATCGCCAAATAAAAATGGTTTGAAAATCAATTAAAGGGCATTTGAGCAAGCCCAGATCGAATGATGACACAATGTCTGTGGAATTCCAGAGTACTAGAATTTAGGGGCTAACCCAACAGATCCTCCTATGCTCTCAAGGAACCCTTAGAGTTCTGGCTCGAGCCCAAATCACCTATGGTAGTTTCATTTCCAACGAAGGGGAAAATTAAAACATCACATCAGAAAAATTAAATGATTATTGCCTGGTCCTCTGAGCTGTAATAGATCCCCCTGCCTCCCTTTTTATTATTATTTTGTCCAGAGAAACAAAGCTGTTGGTACATGGCTTAAATATTCTCTTTTCCTTTCTCTCCCTAATGCTTGTGACCTATGTTGTGTGTACGGCAGATATATGGATTCGTAAGAGATATGACCTTTGTCCTCCCTGATGCTAAGCCTGTTGAATGGAGCCCACTGTTCGCTGGTATGCACACCTGTGAGAAGGTGTGGGAGGCGGGGGACCAGAGCTTTGGTTTTTAATGACAGAGATCCCTTTGCTGATCTGAATAACCGTAGCAATCCGTGAACACCTTTGTTTTTCTTCTCCTTTGGCTGCGTTTTCTTTTCCATTTCATTGTTTGTTTTTGCTTGCCTGGTCACACGTGTTGTGAATAGCCGCTCAAATCCACTGAATATCTGTGTGTATATGTGTCTCTCTCTTAAGCTATGACAGGTGCAATAAAAGACCTTTTTTCCCCCTAATGAGTGAGATTTGAGCGGGTCACCCATTTGTCAGAAACAGCCTCTAAATCTGCACAAGTCAAATTTGTGTCCATGCACATCAGGTAGTTGTGGCTCTGTACCATGTAAATGGCAGGCGCAGCTTGGTGTTCGGTTAAGATCGCTTTTAAAATATGACCCAAAACATCTTCTTGAAATAGACATTGCAAAATCTTTCATCCTCAGAGCAGAGATGCTTTTAAAAGCTACCTTCAAACTCTCTTTCTAAATAGCCAGGGCTTGGCAGGTCTGGTGAGTATGGCTGTGGGAAATAAGGTGAGGTGGAGAAAAAGGAGTGAGGGGGTGAAGGAAGAGGTATGTTTGTGGTTTGGCCTTTGAGAAGGTAGAGTGGGAATAGACTAACAACAGAAACAGCTATGGAGATAAGACAGGAAGGGAAGGGTTGGGGGGAACAGTCTGTTCAGTATCCCAGATATCATCTTAAGCACTCCTTCCCTGCATACCTTTGCATGCTTTCCTGTGGGTGATCGGCTTGGTCATGTCCCGGTAGTAGCCCTCTTTGCAATAGTGGCAATGGCGGCCCGCCGTGTTGTGCCGGCAGTTAAGGCAGACCCCTCCGCTCTTGCGGCCTGAAAGCTTGTAGAGCTCCATGTTAAAGCGGCATCTCCGGGCATGAAGGTTGCAGTTACAAGCTGCAGGAAAGGAGACAAAAAGCAGAAAAGTTGCCACTTGTGGGTACATGAGTCTCATGAACCAATGCAGAGCTATATCTCGGCCCCTTGATTCCTAATGACAGATTCAACCCCTGATCATGGGGAAACTGGATCTCAGTATGCCATGGACCAAATGTAGACTACTGGCCATTACCACAGAGGCTAAGGAGGGGGAGGAAGCTGGAGTGACGTTAACCATATGTTTATACAGCAGCTTGAACAATGGGACCCAGCCTGGTTGGCCCTCAATGCAACGTGCATGTTAAATTTAAAAAGACGGTAATTTGTTACATTCATGATCTTGCCCTTGCACCTGAGACTGGGAGTGGAAGTGCCAAAATACCATGGGAAGGGTTGCTTTCCCAGCCTTAAGGGTAGTAAGCCACTGAAGAAACCAGCTTCTGAGGGTCTGTCTACCCTGCAATTAAAATCCCGCGGCTGGTTGGTGCCAGCTGACTCAGGCCTATGGGGCTCAGGCTATGGGGCTGTTTAATTGCAGCGTAGGTGTTTGGGACAAGCTGTGACCCTCTCACCTTGCAGGGTCCTAGATCCCGGGCTCCAGAACAACCCTGAACATCTGCACCACAATTAAACAGCCCCTCAGCCCAAGCCACCTGAGCCTGAGTCAGCTGGCACGGGCCAGCTACAGGTTTTTAACTGCAGTGTAAACATACCCTGAGAGATTTCCAACTGAGTATTGGAGACTCCTGGGGCATGGAGAGTTTGGGGAAGCACATCAGCTTCAGAGGGGTTATCCCAACCTTCGGAGGTTGCACCCTCATGACGGGATAACAGCGCAGGAAGTGGAACCCCTTGACCCTCCCCTCTTATAGTCAGTCAGATGGGCCAGAAGGAAGAGCCTGGATCAAAATGTGCTTGAATTTTGGATGCAGATTTGAGTTTGGGGGGCGAGGCCCGTGTCTAGTTAAAATGGTGGTGCCTGCCTTTGATAGGCTTCTGCCATTTGCAGTCAGAAACATTTGGGACCGTCAGCTTCACTGGAGTAACATTACAGCGCCATGCGAACTGTTATCATCTACCCTCTGATTTGCTCTTGAAGCGACACTACATTAACTAGTGTTAAATACAGAACATCCTGAGCCTGTGGAGTCCAGTTCACCAGTATGTAATTGTTCAGCACATTCCTAAGACATGCCTCCCCTCTCCCCAGTCTCTACCCCACTTTTAAAGTGTCAGAGGCAAACTCTCCTTTCCCACCACACACACTTGCTGTACAGTTCGGAGATGCTCAGTTTATGTGCATTCTAAGGATCTGAAATAGTTCTAGCAAACCTTCCCCTTTAACATTTCTAGAAAGGTTTCGATTCTGTAGTCTCACCATTCACTGTGTGTCTAGATCACAACATTACAATGCAACCTCCCGCTCCTTCACACCAGCTGTTCTCAGCCTGCTGCAGGGATTGGGCCAACCTGACATTGTTAGTTAAATACCAAGCAGTCCTCTCTGTTGAGTAGTTACACCATGATTGAACCTGCCAGGAGATGCCAGATCTTTCTGCCATATGCAACCTAATGTCAACATGGTGGCTATTTTTAACAAGGGCCAGTACAAAAGAAAACTAAGAAGAGAACATCAAAAGCTCAGCCCCTCCCCTGCCATTCCCCAGAGCTGTCAAGAGGCAGTTGCAAGAACTGTGTGCTTTGCAGAGTATTTTATAGCTTGTTTTCTTTTCCCTTTGCTTTTATTTGCCCTACAGCGTTGAACAATGCAGCAAAGCAATGCAAACCCACATCTGGGCCTCTCCGTTCTGCGAAGGGAAGGTGTCAGAGCTCTCGTCACCTTCCTTTAGAACAGAGACATCTTAATCCCATTCCTTCCTGTTTACCTCATGCTCCTTACCCAAGACAAAGACTTGTGGTATTTGCTTAATTATCAAATTTCAGCCTAAAAAATTACAGTGCGGTTCCATTTTATTTTTTCTGAGCAGTCACTGTTCTGCTCCTGACTTGCAACCAACCTATCCCTATTGGGGAGCAAAATACCCTATCTGCCTAGAACAGCAGGGCAGAAAAGGCTTTCCGTGTTTTTGTTCTGTATTTTGTTTCATTCTCTGATGCTGTGAGGCCTGCTAGGGCTTGAACTAGCCCCCTCCAATCCCAAAGTAGCAGCTCTGCCCTCTGAAATAAAAAACTTTCTTAACACTAGGAGCAGCACTGAGATTATCTTTCAGGATATTCCCGGCCACTGGAATCCATTAACACCAACCGGCTATGAGAGAGACTTCAAGCCTAACACTCAGACTATCTCCTTAGCCGGGCTCACCTGCTATATCTGCTCTGCTAGGAAGACAACGACCTGTTGGCATGGGGGGGATTTTCGCTGGTAGGGTTTTGCCTGCACAACAGATACATTCACAAGTAGTACAAGTGCAACTAACGAGGCTCTCATCTAGAACAAAAATAGGATCCAGGCATTCAGCATGTTCTGGATTTTTTTTTTCTTGCAATTTTTTTCTTTATACAGCTGAAACTACAGTAAGAGGACTTCGGGTGGGGGGTGAAGGTGTTGCACTTTTTGTGAGGGGAAAGCACTGAAGTGTTTTGTTGCCAATGTCTCCAAGCCCCAGGCCCACTCCCCTGTGCTCTGGCATAGCCAGCCTTTCAGGCCCATCATAGCCCCCTCTCCTAATGCAGGGGCAGGTGAATCTCCGCTCTGATTGAAAAGAAAAACTTTCTAGCCCTTTTCCCTGCAAAGGACCTTGGAAGCAGAAACCAACAGCAGAGGCTGAAAGAAGCAAGCAGCTCAGGCTCCCCGTCAGCAGCAGGAGACTAAGAGGCTTAAAGATTGGCATGGCACATACACACTCACTGCTCATAGGATGTTTGGAGGTACCTCAGCGAACCCCTGGAGGGGACTCCATAGCCCTGCACAGCAGTGGGGAGGAACTGTTGCTGTTGGGGGGCCAGTTCTGCATTTTACCTTCCTCTCTCTCATGGCTCTTTTTCATGTGCGCCATTCTGCAAACCCTGCTCACTTCCGTCTGCCTGGCCTCAGCCTTACCTTCGATGAAAGCACCTTGGTGCCAGCCAGCCTACCCTTCTCAGGAGATTCCCCTCCCCCGCCCACACACTGCTCACACTATTGTTAGCTCCCTCAACATACCAAATGGTCCCCTCCCTCCACCCACACACCAATAGCTTCCACAAGCTTTGTTTCTGGTTCTCTCCGCCCGCCTCCTTTATCTCCTCCCCTTCTCTTCTTGCTTCCCTCCTCTGTATGTTCAAATTGCCAAAGGATCTTCATTCCCCACAGCTCCATTTCTTGTACACAACACACCCCTGCACTTAGAGCAAACTTCGGTATTGTTTGGGGGGGGGGCAAGGGGGACTGCACCAGGATACACGTCTCCATCTGTGTCCAGCTCAGATACAAAACATGGGAACAAAGAACCTTCTTCCCGCCCTCACCCGCCACCCTTCCTTTCTGAGCCCGGAGAAGAGGGGGAACCGTGAACCATAACATTTAATTTTTCTGACTCCTTATCCTTGCTGTGGAATGATCCCTATGGAGTGTCAGGCGGTGCCAGCTCTGTGGGCTTTTTGTTGGGCCTGCAGCTCCATAATCGTCTTCCTATTGCATACTGCTGCAGACACACACACACACACACACACACATACACACACTTGTGCCCATTTATTCCTTCCCCTTCCAATGCACCTGTTTGCAGAAACCATGGCCTGTTAATCAGGCCGGCCATTGGAAGTGCGGCTAATACGGGCTCTAATTTCATGAGAAGACCGGATTTATTAGAAACTATTGTCTTCCATCCTATTCCTGAATGCCCAGTCACTGAATACTCTGGCACTATGTTCAGCTGGCCACCGGCCAGGACTAACTGGCAATTACAGTAGTTAGCCTGCTGTGCTTTATGATGCCTGTTGGGAAAGGTTTGATCTGACCGAAAAGTAGCCATGCCATTTCCCTCTTACAATAGCATGCAGGGAGGGTGGAATAATGGTGGCACATTGAATAAAGATAAATGTGAAGGAACTGAGGCCTAGATGGGCCTTTTGCAAGAGCCATATTGGGGGGCATGGCTACACCAGAGCAGTCCCCTGACACATCACTAAAAGCATGGTTCAACTTGACGTGTAGATGAGACTGGATCCATGCTTCAGCCTTGAGCAGAGCAGAGCTGGAAGGATTTGAAGATGGTTGTCTCCCATCTATACCTTGGTCATGAGCTATTTCAGGGAGTTTGTCATATCAAACTGGGTCTCCCAACACTAATTTATACATCATATATTTTCATAAATTTTATGTCCAAAAGGAACCATGAGATTATCAGGCTACAACACAGGCTAGAGAATTTCACTGTTTCCCCTGTGTTGAGCCAAATAACTTGTGTGTGACTAAAGCATATTTTCCTGAAAGCCCTTCGGTCGGCATGTCAAGACATCCACCACTTTCCTTAGGAGTTTGTTCCAATGGTTAATCACCCTTTTGTATCTTATTTTTCATTTGTCTTTGCCTAGCTTTAACCTCCAGCCATTGGTTCTTATTATACCTTTCTGTGCTAGATTAAAGAACTCTTTATTGCCTGATTTTTCTCTGTGGAGGTATTTGTACAAAGTAACCAAGTCACCTCTCGATCTTCCTTTTCATGAGCTGTGCCCTAAAAGGCTACCAATCTTTCTCATATTATCTCCCAACCTACATAATTTCTTCCTTTTGTCAATAGGAATAATAATAATTGTCAATATGGTCAGCAAATGCCTAGCAGACACCCAAACCTACAGGTTAAGTACAGAACAGAAGAACATTGTCATTTGCTGAGATCTCTAGAATGCCATTGGGTGTCTCACCGTTCAGTGATACTTGCAGCGACTGTTTGTCTCCAACGTTGCCTGGGACCTGAATTGCCCTATGTTGGCTAATTTTATTCTGCAAACATGCAAATATTTCCATCATGTTCCTCCAGAAAGGGCCTTTACCTGGAGAATCAGGCCTAAGTGTAAACTAGTTAGTATCAGCTAAATGCAGATAGTACAAAAAATAGAGAAAGCCAAACCTCAGAAGAGTCAGAGGTTTGGTTTAGGGCTGGTTGAAAAATTTCAAATGAAACATTACTGAAAAATGACTTTTTGTCTAAAGTTTCCACAGCACTAAATAAGTTTTGGTGGAATTTTCCATCAGGAAAACCGAAACGTTTCATTTTGGGTCAGGTTAATATTAATCTCTGCATTTACATGAGCTGCCGCAGTGCCTCATGGGAGTTGTAGTTCCAGTCCTTCATGCTCCCATTTGCTCCTAAGGGCCCAGCTTCCCAGGGGGGTGGCATCCCTCATGGCGCACCACAGCCTCGCCATTTTTCAATCAGCACTACTTTAGCTAAGCTTCCAAAAGTCTGGTTGTTCATCAAAGCCAGTTGGGCTTGCAAAATTCAGCTGGAAATCTCCAGTTCAGTCAGGAACACAGAACTGCCTGTGACACAATGGAAGAAAATCCCTTTTAAAAGCTTTTTCGAACCTTGCATAAAGTTCAGATTGTGTTGTAGGTGAAAAGACAGGCTGTGGTTTTAGATGAAAGTTTGGGTCAGATTTTATTTTATCGAAGTTCTACCATCCCTTGGAAGAACATGCATAAATAGGCAGTGCATTGGCTAATGTCGGGTGGCCTGGTCCCTGAGGAAAGGGGGATCTGGGAGAGTTTCTTCGGTTCCCACAGACCAGCTAGTCCCATCAGGCACATGTGGTTTCATTTGACATATCAGTTTGAGGTTTTAGGTGCAGAAAGACACAAAACCAGAAGGAAACGCAGAGGTCCTGAAACTCAAGCAGGCCAAAGCCAGCAGGCTTTGCATGGCACTTCCCCTCCCCAGACTGGCAGGAGCTGGGTGTTTTCACTGTGTACTGACACTCCCCTTCTCTTGCTCTCTGGGCCAGCAAGGCTTGAGTGAGCAGTGGAGGCAGCCTGCCCACTCGGTAGCAAGCTTGCCACCTTCATAAGGGCAAGCTCATTGTGTTACGACATTGCCTCTTCACCCCGTGATGCAAAAGAAGGTGCGCTGGTCTGTCCCTGGTGCTGCTAGCCCTCCCTGTGCAGGGACCCCACCCTGGAGGAATTGAAAGGCTTCCTCAAAGCAGATAAGGACCCAGCAATGACCTCCTCAGTTGACATCTCCATAGGTCTGTCAGTAACACCAGTCTCACCCAGCCCTTGTAACCGAAGTAAACTCCCTGTAACCCAGTGCTTTGGGGAATGGGGCTGGGATATGTGGCAATACCCTCACCCCCAGTGCAGACATTACAAGGAAGTTCAGAAAGTCACCCCTCTGTGGAAGATCCCTCACTACATCACACTGAAATAATAATCAACAGCAACCAGCAATCTATTCCTACTTGCTGTGCTGGCTGACGCACCTCTGCCTAGTATAGCGGTTACACAGGCCACAGGGATAAACCAGAGCTATCCCTACTGCTGGATATTTGTCATCAACCACAGACTCTCGCAGCCTAAACCGAATGTAAATGCTTGCCTGGGACAATTTATTTGCATGTGCTGCACATATGAATAAGGGAGAGGGGATGAAATAGATTTGGTTTGCCTGAGCTAAGCCACTATGGGGAAAAAATACACCAGCATATTGGGACTGTGAAAGGGAGACCTCTGGCAGCATGGACAGTCAGAGTGCAGGAGTGCAGTAAAGTCGGCGTGATAGAATGGAGACACTACATAATAAACAGCTATGCTTTGGCAGAGTCCACAAAATCTTCGCTATGAACATGGGCTGCAGAATAAAGGAAGAATGGGCACTGTTTATGGACAAATAATGACTCATTAATGTCAAGTCACAATGGAATTTCCCATTACTGCATTGTCTGAGGCTGTGCCAGAGAAATTTGGCATGCTTATCACCCTAGCACGCCTGCATCACACCACCCTGAGGGTAGGTCTACAGGGCAATCGGGAGGTGTGACTGCAGCCTGTGCAGACAGACCCGAGCTAGCTTAGGTGTTAGGCATGTTGCTTAATGCACGACTGGCAGGCGTTTGGATACTGACAAGCACAGCATAAGAACCTATTGAGAACAGAATAAATTAGTGCACAGTGATTGGATTAGCAGGTGACGAGTCGTGCTCACTCAAGCTGTAGCCTGAACCCCCTGAAGAGCCAACCAAAGCACCATCACACTTGAATGAAGGGATTCTGTGTGGGGACAGGGACTCAAGTTTGGCCAGGAGCAACACTTGCATTATAACTCGAGTTAACTCTGCAGCACAGCCAAGCCCACAGATTGTAATAACAGTAACAAACAGGCACCTCTCTGGGGCTCAGTGTTGCCCCATCTGGAACACAGAGACACTAGTACTTACGGGAGCTGGGTGACTAGCTCAAAGCAGTCTGCAAAACAGTCACTGCAATGAAAAGTGGAATGTGCTTCCTCTCTGCTTGCTCTCCTTACAAGAGTGTTTTCCAAACAGCTTAGCTTACTGGCAGGGAGTTCAGAGAAACAGTGAGGCTTGGTCTACACTTGAAAGTCACATCAGCATAATTACCTTGGCCAGGGGTGTGAAATGACACACCGCTGACTGATGTAGCTATGCCAACAAGACCCCCAGTGTAGACCCAGCTATGTCAATGGAAGAGGGCTTCTGTTGACATAACTAACTGTCCTTTGGGGAGGTGGTGTTCCCAGGCCAACAGAAAAACCCCTTTGATCTGTGTAAGCTGCGTCTACACTACGGGACTAATACCAGCATAGCTACGCAGGAAGGGTCTCCGTAGTGCAGACATACCCAGAATTTTAAAGCAAATATTAGAGAACATTCACAGAGCTTTGGAGCGGAAAGTATTCGCCCTCCAAAATCTGATTGGAAGAGTTCCCCACATCCAATCTGAGGATAAGAACTAATCAATGACATCTGGGTGCTAATTACCACCAACCACCACAGTTCAACGTTTTGATAGCAAGAACTCCCAACAGACAATTTGTCAAAAATCTACAGGCCAAGGACTATTCGCTGCAATTACCTGGCAGATCATTTCAACAACAAACAGTTAGAGAAAAGCCTAACCTGCTTGTGAGCAATTTGCAAAGAGAGAAAGGGACGAACCTCTTCAAATCAGTTACTCTGAGGATTATTTTCTCAGCTCTAATATTTACCACCTTTGTAAAGAGCTGCAAGATCATAGAATCACAGAATATTAGGGTTGGAAGAGACCTCAGGAGGTCATCTAGTCCAATCTCCTGCTCAAAGCAGGACCAACGCCAACTAAATCATCCCAGCCAGGGCTTTGTCAAGCCAGCCCTTAAAAACCTCTAAGGATGGAGGTTTTTGATACCACAGCACACCTTTGGAAGCTGACCAATAGTCACTGCAAACATAGAAAAAACATTTTGTTTCAATCATTCCAGCACCCTGAGTGGCATACGAACCAGGTTGGATAATAAAAGAACTGACTCGAAACACTGCCTATAATGGGAATCTGTGGTTTGAAAAATGTAGGTTAACTTTAAAAAAATACATCATTTTCATAACTGCCTCTGCACGGCTTAGTTCCCGACAGGACTGGAGTGCTAATATCAAGAGATATTCCCAGTCTGTCCACATGGTATTTCCGGCCTGGCAGGAAGCACCAAGAATCTCACGAGAGAGCTTGTTCCCGTGAGACTTACAGCCCCACTCTGCAGACCCGAAATGTTCAGATAAAAATCCAAACTCTGAACTTTTCAGGTCTGCCCATCACCAGCTGATGGGTGGCAAGTAGCTCTTTCAAGCCAATGGGATTCTAAGGTGTCATATATTCCTAACTTGTATTCTATGAGACACTTCCAATCATACAGAATGGCTCCTGTGGTTCATTATATTAAATATCAAATAATAACAATATCTATTTCCAATTACAGTGGATCAGAGTCCTCAAGACCTTACCCTTTGGATCCCATGCATTGTACTGAAATATTACTGGATTCATTCACTCAAAGCCATTTTCTGCACAGAGAAAAACAGTCTGCAAAGCAGCTATTTGCCCTTTGGAAGTTGCCGGTCCATTTGCATCACATCAAGATTTTGTCCAATATTTGATTGTTATTACCAATGTCTATGAGCTAGCTCTGATGAAAGCTGCCTAACTGACAGCCCTGGAGAGTGATGTTTTCTATTAACTCACATTAAAAGCAGGGCATGGTTTTGCAAATCATAGTGCATGCACAGCTGTAATGTGCAGAACATAGTGCGTAAGTCTGTGCAGGTTAAAGACACTCATGCACCTCAGCACTGAGCTAGCGGGATCACCTCTGTGGGATGAGAAAGGAGTTCAGTCATTGGGCTCAATACTCAGATTAATAGCAAAGAGGGAAGCTGCTAATGGTGCTTATGTGATGTGGACACTTGTTCACAAAGAACGGGACTGAAAGCACCAAACATTTATCCCCTACTGACTCTCAAACGGCTACCAGACATGGACAGTGTTCAATTCACCAACCTGGGCTGCAACTGAACTGTCAGTCTAGAGGGAACACTTTGTTTCTTGTCAAGATTCTCTTTTTCTTTAGCTGGGTTCCTTGCTGCATTGCCTCCACAGCTCATGTGTCTTTGTAGAGGTTTGCAGACCAGCACAGGCCTAGAATCAACCTGAATTATTTCTTGTGAAAGGAATGAACAATGTATTTCAATCCAAGTGTTGATACTAAAGCAACACTGTTTTTTTATTTTTAGCACCCTGCACAAATCAAGATGTGTGATTCTTGAAAAGGTTTGAAAAGCATTGTTTATATCCAGTAGTTCAGACTTCAAGCCCAAGGCAAGAGTTAATGCAAGGGTTATCAGAGAAAGTACACAGCCGTTCGCCCCTGAACTTCCGGCTCAAGCTAAACTCTTAGGTGTTTGTTAAGTGTTTATTTAGAGTCCAATTGGAATCCACTTGGGAGCAATTTGTCCACTTAAAAACTGCTTGCCCCTGTAGTTACACTCTTATCTGGAGCAGATCTCAGCAGCAGCCTTCCCATAGCCACAAGGAGAGAAACAGTGTTTTGGAGTAGTCAAACCTTCTTCAGCTAACTGCTTCCTACAAACACTATTTGCTATTATTACCAGGCACTTATGTAGTGTTGCAAATTTGCATGATGCTTTACAGGAAACAGAGGAAGCCAAGTTCCCAGCCCCAAAGAGTTTGCAGTGTTGTTCAACCCCTAACATTTTTTGCACTAGTGTCTTTGAGCTGCTCCAGTAAGATTTTAAGGAATGAGCCTAAGCCACGAAATACAGGTCTGGGTTTGAAAACCCCACAATTGAGGTGTGTTCTGACCCATGGTTCTGGTTCAGACCCACCTCTAAGATGAAAAGGCCAAGCCCTGAAACTGGATTTATGGAATCAATACAGCTGTTACAAAGTGCGCCACTGGCACAGAGTTGTTACAAAAGCCATTATTATGCACTTTGATATCCTTCCCCAGTAGGAGTATTTTACCTGACCAAAACCATCGTTCATCTGGAGTCTCAGGTGAAAGGGCAGATCAATAAGTAGAGTGTTAGAGGCATTGAGAGAACACTGACTTATCAAACACGGCAAAACTAGTAAATTCAGAGTTAAGGTTCCAAGAAACTTGAAAGCACACTATAGTTTTAATTAAAATACCCAAGACAATAAAGTAGCAAAAAGACAAAAAACTATACATTAAAGTGAGCATCCCAGGAAAACCAAGAATGGAGATTCACAGGTAAGGAACTAAAAACTATCTTAACACTGCTCCTATAGTTTCCCTGAGAAAATCAGAAACTTGAACTACTTCAGCATCCATAACAAACAATTTAATATTAATGGTGACCACAAAATCTAGAAATTCTTACTCTAACTGAATAATCTATTCTCCTGCATGCATAACTGCTTCACTGTGTGACCTGGAGCTATTAATGTGCCTCAAAAAATGTCCCACACTGAACCACTCTGGAGGCTTATTTCATTTTACATTGCAGGTCAATAGAGCAGCTATGGTGACTGATGCTCTACAAATGCAACAGACAAGCTTTCAGTATGAAACCTGAAGCCAAACAAAACTCCTCTGGTATCAGGTTTTGTTACAAATGCAGAACTCATTATCTGCTGAGTATCCTGGGACTTTCAAGAGAGTCTTGGTCCATTTGTGGTTTCACACTAAAACCAGGTGAAAATCAGCAGCTTCTGAGTTTTACCTAGAGGTCTGAGGTCTATCTGAAATCAGAAGCAGCATGTCTCTGGGGGGGCTAAGGAAAGGCCAAAGAGTTACAAGCACCTGAGTTCTAAGAACTGCTGAGCCACTGACTTGCTCTGTGAACCTGGACGAGTCATCCTGGCATGGAAACATTTTCAGCAAGGTTGGGTTTGACAACATTTTGTTCTTACAAACTTAAATCTGAGGCCTACACTGATGTGGCTTTGCCGCTTTGAAGTATTTCCTGCTCTTAGACCCAGTGGGCCCATTTGCACCAATTTCAGACTGACTCCAGTGGAGTTACTCCTGGTTTACACCAGTGTAACTGAGAGCAGAATCAGGTCCAACAATCAAGAATTAAGAGTATTGAATATTCTTCTCTTTTCCTAGATAAGAGGAGCCAGGTACTCAGCTGCAGTAAGTGGGTGCTTTTTCATTGACTTCATTGGAGCTGCACCCATGTATATCAGTGGAACACCTTGCCCTATGCAACATCAATATTCTCAAAAGGGATGCTCTGCCTAGGTTAAACTATCTGACATGATGCCTGTTAAACTCTGCGGAAAAGACCCCTCTAAATACAGCTGGGTTGAGCAGCTGCATTAAATAACACGATGATAGCCCCGTCGGAGAGGGAATCAAGGAGGAGCAGCTTTGCCTCACTTATACTATTGTCCCTCAATAGATAAATCCCGCAATCTGGCTGGGCGGAGGTCCCGCCTGTCTGTGCCGAGATGGCCATTCAAACGCCAGGATTGATTTTTCCCACAGCCAGCTCAGGAAACTCACATCTTTCCCCTTCTTGGTCTCCTGCTTTGTGCAAGAGAAACGGAACACAGTGCAAGCCCTTGGGGAGCATTTATCGATCCCTCCTCCCCTTTCCGATGATTTACAGACCTTGGCTCGGCCACTTGATGTGCCAGACACAGTAACACAGGCTTAACAGATTACAGCTCTTGGGAGGATGCGTTTTGGTTTCCCTCAGAGGCCAGGCTGGCTCAGGGCAATGGCTGGCAGATCAGCCTGCTCAGCCAACAGAGCAAATCGAGTGTTTGTGCTGCCACAAGGGAGCAAGGCTGAAGAGACTCCATCTCCTGTTACAAGGGGGAATTTGGAGTTTGTTTCATGACAGGATAAGCAACATTCAGCAGCTGTGCTCAGTTGCTGTTTTTCCAGCAAAGGGAAAGTTTCCCCTAAAGCTTCCAGCACTGACTATAGTCTGAAAAAGGGGGCCAGCCACCTGATCTGCTATGGTACCTCCTATACTCTTACCTTCACCGGCCCTACGCTCCAGATAAGGAGGACTATATACCACTCCAACCACCAGCCAAAAGGGGCTGCACAAGAGCAAGGAGAAGTGCTGTCATCTACCCCCACCTCCAGATGGTTTAGGCACTTCTAACCCTGTCAAAAGACCAGAACGGGGACCCAGGTCGTTGTGAGGGCTTCAGTTGCTTGGGCTGACTCAAATACCCCCTTTTATTTTAATTTAAATCATAAAATGTTTTCCAAAATATGAGAAACCTCCAAAGGGAATAAAGTCTCCTAAATTGATTAATGGTTTGTTGTGCGAATAAAAGTTAATGTCAGGGTCTGGTGATCAAAAATGGGCTTCTGGCCTTCATACAGATGTTCTCTAATCAGCAATGAGGTTCTCTAATCAATTTGAGCTGGTCATTCACCGCTGGAAATGCACTGCTTTAAGGGTTAGATCTGGCACCCGTTGAAGTCAGTGGGGGTTTTGCCACTGACTTCAATGACTGCAAGATCAGGTCCTAAGACAGGAAGAAGAGTGTCTTCAATGGGACAGGGACTTCTCCTTTGCCAGAGAGGGAATAAGAAATGTTCAGCATCTCAGACTCTGCCCCGTCAAAACACCAGGAACAAATCTGGCACCACAGTAATTCCCAGGCATCTCAAGATGTTAGTATTCCTAGAAGAAACTCCATTTCTCTCTGTATTGTCAATACTGTTTGTCACTGAGGAATCTCTAGTAATGTAAGAGACAGTAAAACATCTTGGCACCAGAGTACAGCATACGGCAGCATAGCAAGGAGCTGTTTCAGATTATGCTAGCCAGATCTCGGATTTTACTAGCAAACCACTCTATTGATCCAGATGTATATTAAGAAAATGGCATTCCAGTAAGCCCAGGAATAAATATTAACACGTCTCCTTGCCATTACCTTGATGAAATGTGTTAGGCTGGTGAGAAATGATACCTCATTCAATCAACTAGGCAGTGCCTAGATAGCATGGTGATTGGCACTGTGTAAACATCTAGCGCAGACAGAGACACAAACAAGGGAGGGTAGTTGTGTTGTAATAACAATGACAAGCCAAACGCTGACGTATTTAGGTACATATAAAATGATGTGGTCTAAATTAGCTGTTACCACTCAAGAAAGAGATTTTGGAGTCATCCTGGATAATTCTCTGAAAACATTCACTCAATGTGCAGTGGAGGTCAAAAAAGCAAACAGAATGTTGGGAATCATTAAGAAAGGAATAGAAAATAAGTGAGAAAATATCAGAATGCTTCTATATAAATCCATGGTACGCCCACATCTTGAATACTGTGTGCAGATCTGGTCGCCCCATCTCAAAAGAGATATATTGGAATTGGAACGAGTACAGAAAAGGGCAATAAAAACAATTAGGGGTATGGAACGGCCAAAGGCACCAACTCTGTGGGTGCTCTGGGGCTGGAGCACTCACGGGGAAAAATTGGTGGGTGCAGCCAAGCTCCCCGCCCCAGCTCACCTCTGCCTCTTCCCCTGAGCGTGCGGCATCCCCGCTTCTCCCCCTTGCTCCCAGCGCTTGCCACCATGAAACAGCTGTTTCTTAGTTCCTTGGACCACATCAGGAAAGTGACCCCTATGCAGATCGCACACACCCCTCAGCAAGGAGCAGCTAGCTCCTCATTCTGAAATGCCACCCTTACACTACCGAACGGAAACACATTTGCCCATTGTTTTCTGTATAGGGGCACTGCAATAGAGTTAATTTGTGTATGCCATCCCTGCAGGAGCCCTGCAACCTTCTCCGTTCTAGCTTCTCAGTAAAACAAGACCATTCCCATCACTCTATCCCCCTCCGTCCTATCACCCCACACACCTCCAGCAGACTGGCAGCCTCATCCATTGTGAATGGTAAAATTCTGTCCCCCCAGACTAATTGGTGCAGCTTCATGTAGTGTAGTAGATCAGCCTGTAAATCTGGGAGTCAGGACTCCTGGGTTCTAGTCCTGGCTCTGCTACTTGCTAGCAAAGCCATCCCACTTCTGTGCCTTGATTTCCCCCTTCCATGACATGGGTGTGATATTTCTGTACCATACCTCATGGGACTATTATGAAGCTTTTTTGATATTTGTAAAGAATGCTGAGCTCTTCAGATCAAAGTGGCATACAGGATTATATTTAGACACAAACAAGCAGATGGTTTCCTATCAGTCAAAACTGTCTCTTTTTGCAAGAAGAAAATTGAGGCAACAACAGAAAATGTTCTGTTTTCTCACAACCCCCTGAAAAAGGTAACATTGGAGTCAAACTGGGCTGGATGAACATTCAAAACTAACTGGGATTGGGAAAGCCTTAATTTGAATGGATTTGTAGTTCTTCATCAAAGTTTTCCAAAACTGAGATAATTTTGTAAAAATGTGTTGCTTTGTCACCTATTTGAAAATATTTATTAACTGCAGGCCCAGCGATCTATCAGGTAAAGCATTATGGACTCGTTAAACAGCCTTGAGTGTTGATTATAGCAAATCATCCAAAGTAAATCAATACCCCATTGAAGGTGTGAGCGGAACAGCAGCACTTTCACTAGCAGCTCTGTCGCTATGAAGCTACCCCTCCACTGCATGTACCCAGTGAGGGGTTGTGCTGCAGCCAGAAGTGATCCCCTGCTTACGGTCACAAGACAGAAGAGTTACATCTGAAATCTGCTACAGGAAGGAGCGAACTTCCCAGGCAATGTAGCATGCAACCAGCTTTACTGCCAGTAGCGTTAACAAGGCTGGCCAGAGAAAGCTAGACACCCCCCCATCTGGAATAGTGGGGGCTACATGCAAAGGGCCTGTGATCTACCCTTCTTTGCTTCCTTTCTTCTTTCCTGTTGTTTGCTCTGCTCACAAAGCCATTAACCCTGGATCCTTCATGTCAGGCCCGGGCTGTGCTTTCAAAACATCGAACAGGTGTGAAGAGCTTGTTACGGTTGTATTTGTTCAGCTATATTCCTGCCCCTTAAGGACTGTTGACATAGTGCTCCTTTGTGACCAGAGGCTAGCTAAACCCACAATCAACACTGCAGAGGTATGTCCAGGGATTTTATCAATAAGATCTAAGAAAGGAGGAAAACTGCAGCTTATATGACTGACACCTCGCTCAGTGTTATCACTGACTTGGACATGAAAGTGTTTGAAGGTGTCAGGACAAGCTATTTTCTCTCCCTAGTCCCCACAGCTGTTTTGATGTTTCATGTCTGTTCAGTACACCCATAACAGAGGTGAAAACAAGCAGGCATTACACAAAATAGAAGAGCGATCGTAGCTTTGGGGTTTTGTCTCCTGCAAGTCCCCTGTGCATTTTATGCTGGAGATTGGGTTTATCAAGAGTAGACAAGTTTAGCCAGTGTAATCAGACCAAAGCTACTATTCTCTGCAACAGATGCTCCCTCCGGGCAAAAACTTGGACTGCTGTCTCAGCTTGATCAGGTCTAGATGGGGAATTTCAGGGAAGGTAACTTACAAGGTTGAGGAGTCAATGGATAATTCCTTTGCAGAAGATAATTCCTTTGTTGTCTCACTGGTATGCATGGGAGCTACTGTTCAGTGATGCAGAAAACCAAGGCCCTGACCACTTGTGAACATTAAAGATCAGATAACCTCTTCCACAGAAGCAAGGTTAACCCAACTGTCCTGCATAAATCCCGGTGGGCTATTGTATTTTGTCTCCCAAAATTCCTCTGCAATTGCCACTGGATATTATTTTTCACTTCCTGTCCCAAACTGCTGAGCAGTGACACTTTGCACTGTCTAAAAGCTCTTATGTTTCACCCTAGAAGTGGCTTCAGTCCAGCGATGAATGAAGTACTATTATTTATATTGCAGTAGTGTCTACCTATCTTAGGTACTTCTGTGTTCTCCATTACCATAGTATATGTGCCCCTCATAATGTATTTGTCCTCACAACACTTCTTTGAGCGAGGACAGTGCTATTATCCCTATTTCACAGGCAGGGAAGTGGAGGCACAGAGAAACTAAGCGATTTGCCAAGGTCACACAGGAAGTCTGATGGAACAGGGAACCGAATGTGGGTCTCTCATGTTCCAAGCTAGTGCTTGAACCACTGAAGTACCCTTTCTCCTAGGAGCCACAGTCATGGACCAGGATTCTGTTGTGCTGGACTCTGTACAAAAACATATATAAAAAGGTCACCCTTGCCCCCAAAAGCTTACAATCCAAGTATAAGACAAGAGATGGATACAGACGGTCAGGGAAAGCACAAGGGAATAGTGAGGAGATACTGGTCAGGAGGGCAGGCAGCGGATGCCAGCAACGGCTCCCCCTGAACTAGCATTGAAAGCCATTTAGCTGCCAGTGTAGATGGTCTTTTCAACTCTGTTACAGAATGTGCGACTGAGACTTGTTAGGATGAGCTGTCTGTCCCCACTTCTGTAACAGCTTTGCCACGTCTAAGGAACTGACCTCTTGGGACCACTAAGGACCCAGTCCTGCGAGGGATGGGGCATTGACCCTGCGTTCAGCTCTTCAGAGCATAAGACTCTAAACCTTGGGGAAACCATCTCCAGCACTAGGCCAAGGGAGCCAAAGATGACTCATGACCAGTAGGCACTCTCAACAATGGGTCATTGTTCTAGTGTAGACTGACCCAAACCAAGGGACACCCACTGAAATATACTGATGCTTTGGCAACCTCAGCACCTTTCTGAAGGCTTCCAAAAAGAGAGCACCCAGTAAGGGTCGCCTGTCCCTTCCCCAGGAGTGTCTGGTATTAAACAGCACAGCTCTCCCACTGAACAACGGCACACTTGTCAAGCTCTCATCTCTGAGTTCTGAAGTAGGACAGGAATGAGGTAGGCAGACATTTGAATGCACCCGAGGCAGGCCCAGCAGCCAACAACTGGAGCTATAGCTAGCCAGAGACAGTCACTGTTCTGACTGTAGTGGCTACAGCCCCAGGCTAAGAATGTTACTGAAAACTGGAGGCAATGCAAATATTAGAAAAGCCCAAAAGCTTTTAAGAGCTGCTTTGGGCAAATTTTTACACATAGACGCCAAACACAAGAATTCAACATTCATGCGTCATTTTCTTTATTTCTTCTGATATTTTACATTTTTTTGGCAAAGAATGATCAAGGATGGGAATTTCCCCATCCCCAATAGAGAGAACCTGCTCATCCCACCTCACCCACCACATCCCTCAGTCTATCTCCCTCATCTTTGCCTCTCTTCCCCCTCAGATATGGGATTAATGTGGGCTACATTGTGAAAAAGAGGAACACAAAAACAACCATTTTGCTGAGAGCTCTGACTGATGCTGGCTACATTTCCTTAGCATCAGTTGTATACTGTAGCGGGATGATCACCCACTCCAGCCCTGAAGGGGTTGGAAAAGCCCTGCAGAGGGCTGGGGCTGGGTAAAAAGGAGCAAAATCCCGGCTGATTGGGGAAGTGTCTGCAGCTGGGGCCACGCCCCAAACTGAGCCACTCAGCCTGATAAGAAGGCCAAGGCTCAAGAAGCTGGAGAGTCTCCCTCTGACAGGAGAGAGAGACAGGTAGGCCTGGCTGCAAGGAGCTCACCCAGGGACCTAGAGTGAGGCAGGGCTGGAGAAAGGCCTTGAGGGTTGGGAAGTCCTAGGCCAGCAACTCCCCAGGCTGCAGGGCCTGGTCCTAGGTGCAAATAGGTATTGGGGTTGCACAGGGCAGCCAGAGGGTGGGTAAAGGCAGCCAGTCCAAACCTCTTGTTGCCAGTGCTGATTGGCTGATAGACTGCAGTCTGCCCCAGGGTGTGGGGGCTAGAGGGTGCCTGGCAGGAGCCATGACTGAGGCAACATTGGGATAAGGGGTGGGGTCTCCCCTGGGTGGGGAGACCCAGAGAGAAAGTGGGGTACTGCCAGGGGGGCAGCACGTAAGCTGAGGGCACTAGGGTCTGGGTGGGACATGGGGGGGCCAACAACAGGCAGATCACCGGCCCACAGAGGGTGCTCCAGAGGCTGGTGATCTAATTCCCTGGATGATTAGCAGGAGGCATGGCAGGGGTGAGTCCACGCCTGATGACAGACACTATGTCACCTCCCAGTTTTTATGCTGTCAGATCTGCAGTTAGATAGAGGCAAATTTGTGTCAGAAGAAAAGGGTGGTTGCAAAGCACCAGGCAGTAGTAGTAAGGGAGATTTGAGAAATAGCCTACTAATAGCAATGTATTGGATCCCCACCTGCCAGAATCCTAGCTGACCTCTCACAATGTCACCTTCTCCTGGGAGCTGCTGTGGGGCTGGGTTCCTCCCCAACCCCCCATCCCAATACCCCATGGGCATTAGGCCAGTATGGAGCCTTGACAGCTTCTCTACATGCCTGGCAGGGGAGAGGGGACTGAAAGCAGCAGTGGCTCCAGCACTCCAAGCAGGTGCCTGGAGTGGCAAGCCATGGGGGGTGCCCTGCGAGGGCAGCAGTCGGGCACCTTTGTGGTGTGCCTGCAGGAGGTGCGCCAGTCCTGCAGATTCAGGGGCAATTCGGCGGCGGGTACGCCGAAGCCACGGGACCGGTGGACCTCCCACAGGCATGCCACTGAATCCGTGGGACTGGGGACCTCCCGCAGGCATGCCGCAAAAGGCAGCCTGCCTACCGTGCTTGGGGCGGCAAAAAAGCTAGAGCTGCCCCGACTGAAACAGAAGGGGCACTCCCACCAGAAAGGACTCCCACTGCCCCCCAAACTGTCCCCCTGGCTCCCACTGTCCCCCCTCAACAACTCAAAGGCCTCCATTACCCCCCCCAAGCTTCCAGCCTCCCATTGCCCCCCAACAAACCCCAGGTTCCCATTGTCCCCCCAGTAGGGTTGCCAGGCGTCTGTTCAGGTCGAAAAGGGACCCTGGCAGCTCCGGTCAGCGCAGCTGACTGGGGCGTTAAGAGTCTGGTTGGCGGCACTGGCAGGCTCCCTACCTGGCTCCACACAGCTTCCAGAAGCAGCGACATGTCCCTCTGGCTCCGAGGTGGCCAGAGAGGCTCCGTGCGCTGCCCTTGCACCGGCTCCACAGCTCCCATATGCCAGGAACTGCAGACAATGGGAGTTGTGGGGGCAGTCCCTGCACCACCGGAGGCAGCGCACACCTCGCAGAGCCGCCTGGCTGCCCCTACGCCTAGGAGCCAAGGGACATGTCACTGCATCTGGGGAGCCCCCTGAGGTGAGTGCTGCCCAGAGCCTGTACCCCGCACCTTCTCCCACACCCCAACCTCCTGCCCCAGCCTGGAGCCCCCTCCAGCATCCAAACTCCCTCCCGGAGCCTGCACCCCTCACCCCCGCCTGCACCCCTGCCCCAGCCCCCCTCCTGCACTCTGAATCCTTCATTTCTGGCCCTACTCTGCACCCCTAGCTGGAGCCCTCACACCCTCCTGCACCCCCAACCCCTGTCCCAGCCTGGTGAAAATGAGCAAGGGAGTGGGGGGGGGGCGGAATGGAGTGAGAGGGAGGTGGGGCAAGTGTGTTTGGTTTTGTGTGATTAGAAAGTTGGCAACCCTACTGAGCCCCCAAGCTCCTATCCTCAACACTCCCCTAGCTTACCAGGCTCCTGCTGCTCTCAAATGGCCCCCTGGTCCCATTGTCATCTTCCTCCAACAAATCCCTAGGCCCCAACCTCCCACAGCAGCCCCACCCTAACCCCAAGGCGCTCACTGATTCCCTCCACTACAAACAGCCCCCCAAGCTCTCCCATCCATTCAAGGCTAACACTGCCCAGAAGGGAGATCTTGCCTTTTTGCTTCTAACCCAGGGACAGTCTATAATGGCCAGCTGCAGCTATGACAGGGATCACAGCATCGCAGACAGGTATTTTTGGTTCACTACACAGCATTGCGAACCCTTGTGATCTTATCACAAGTCTTGTTTTGTCAAAGCCCCAGCTGCTGGAGTCATGTGATCACATGAGACTCTCAGTTTTCCTTTTTAAAATAAATACATTTCTTAGCCCCTTGGTTGCAGAGAGAAGCTTGACAAGGTGACCCCAGTGTAACCAAAGAGCTCTGAAACTGAGCTGAGCAAATAATTGATTTTGGTAGCTGAACTGCAAAATCTGGGGGGGGGGGGGGGAATTGGGGTTATTTTGAACCAAAATGAAAAACTGAAAAAATCTGTTTGGGTCAAATGAAACAAACAATTGAAATGGCTCCATTTTGGAAATGTTGAAATGAACCGTTTTCAGAAAATGTTCTTTGTTTTTTGTTTGGTGGGAACTATTTGCTAAATCTGACCCAAACTTGTGAATAGTTTTAGTTGCCCCTGCAATTTTTTTTTTGGAGAATTTACTATTTGCAGGAAAATGTTTCCCCAGCTCTCTTCAGAAAACAGAAGGCAAATAGAAAGACCTCAAAATGTTGGTTCCTCCCCTCCAATCTCATTTTTTAGCCAATCTCATGATTTTTGACTCGTACTGTCCTCCTATTAGGAATAGGAAAAGCAGAAGAGAAAAATCCCCTTTGTACTTTAAGTTCTTCAACCTCTTCTAGGGTGACCAGACAGCAAGTGTGAAAAATCAGGAGAGAGGATGGGGAGTAATAGGAACCTATATAAGAAAAAGCCCCAAAGACTGTCCATATAATATGGAACATCTGGTCACCCTAACCTCTCTCTCAGTGGAGATTCTCCCTGCAAGACCAGAAAACAAGCCAAAGCTTAGGCCATGCCTTAGAACTGGGACAATCCCCTATAGCTTTGAAGATTCAGACCTGTGGGTTGCACCCGCCTGTGTAGGGAAAAGAAGCTGTTACAAGTTTCCCAACTCCATTCTAAACTCAGAAGAATATTTTTTGCTAGTAACAGCTGCCATCAGGTGCTGGTTGGAGATTATGGGGAGTTCATGTTTCAGAGATGGGGAGATGATGTTGCTGGGAGGAAGAGACCTGGGTTACTGATGTTCTGGGGAGACGATTTTGCAGAGGACTATCTGATGTTTGGAGGAGTGGGGCCAGAAGAGGATTTGCACAATTTTAAACAAGGCTGTTTATTCTCTAAAGTACCTATATCCAGGCAGATTCAGCAGGAAAGAGCTTGCAGTAAAAAAGCTAACAATGCTGTTACTCCAAATGCACGAGAACTCAAAAGCCTCTTTTCTTCGCTTTCATTTTAGCAAAGAATTAAGAATTGCACATGGCTGTGGCATTTCCATGGATCTATTTGCATGCTTTGTGGCATTATCTGGGCAAAGGTATATGCCGCTGCATGCCAGAGCCCTCCAATGCCTCAAGAATCTGTAAGAGTCTAGCAGAGCTGAGCCTTCTGCAAGGTCCCATGTGCCTGCCTGTAGTACCGCTGGTCATGTTTATAACCCAGCCTCTCTGGCAGAAACGAGTGCTGGGGAGTGGAACTGAAGAATGACAAAGGCGGGCAAGGAAAGGAGCTAGGCTAGGCCACACAATGGTGTTGACAAGCTGTGGAGCGAGGGGAGCTGGGAGGGAAAGAATAAGTGATTTGTGCAGCTCAGCCAGCCTCTCTCCAGTTCCCCACTGGGGAGGGCTCAGCCACTGGATTCCCAAGAGTCCACAAGGCAGATTTTTATCAGACCCATTTAATTAGCTTATCACAGGCAATTAGCTTCATCGCTTAGACTCCCCCTAGAGCAGTGTACAGATCTGGAATGTGTCAAAGCCATTGACTTAGAGACTTGTGTTTCTCAAGCCAAGAAACAAGACATCCTGGAAATAGAAATCCTCTAAGCTGCCACCAGGAGAGAGGCAGACCGTGATGTCTCATGGCAGGGTACAGTAGGGCTTCTGCCTTGGGCTGGCACAAGGAGTCTTGGGTTGCTTCAAGAGCTGATCAGTTTCCATCATGGAGTGGCTGGTGAATGGGCACTTTGCAGGCTCCTCAGAGCTAGCTGCTTATTTCAAGCCGCCGTCTGGGAGAGATCACATGCAGGGAGGGCGGCTGCTGTGGGCACATGGCGATGAGAGAGGCCCAATCACAGATAGGGGCCCCTCAAATTCTAAAAAGAACAGGAGTACTTGTGGCATCTTAGAGACTAACAAATTTATTAGAGCATGCCACAAGTACTCCTGTTCTTTTAGCGGATACAGACTAACACAGCTGCTACTCTGAATCAAATCCTAAAGCCATTCACATTTCTATATAAGCCACAAACACTCAGATACAATAAAAATGGTCTTTGGTCTTACTGAGCTTTTGGGGGCCTTCTGTGGGTGCCAACAAAGAATTGAATGCTCCATTACCTTGGGCCTTCTCTACTCATTTATACTTGTACAAAGTGGTGTAAAAAGCGATCACTGGTGTAAGTGAGTGGAACACCAGAATTCTGATCTGGAATCATTCTACACTCCCCTTTCTCCCCCCCCCCCCCTCCCCCCCAGCACAAGGGTGAGTGGCCTGGGAATCTATGAAACAAGAAGAGCATGTCCTTTTTGTTTCCTTTTATCGTTTTTTAAAATACTCCATTCCCCTGCAGTTCAATCCACTGTGTTACCTACTGTGGTGTAAGAGCAAACATCTCTTCGGGAGACTTCCTCTCTGCTTCGGCTTTGTTCATGAATTCAGCCTGGTGCAGAATTTTGCCCAGGTTTTGCAGAGAGGAGATTGCATTTCCACTAGTTACCGGAAGATACTGGGAGTGAAGACTCCTGTGCTTTAGTCTGGGCTCTTACGCTGACTCTTTGGATGCTTCCCTGAGCCACACCTTGGGTCCTTTCACGGTTCATTTTCCGGTGCATCTGCCCTCGCAAACTTTTAAAATTAATTTTTCATACAGAATTCTTTTTTGCTTAATGGATGCAGTGGGAAAATCTTTCCCAAACAGGAGAGAGGATTTTTCCCCCCGGTGGATGTTTTTAATAACATCCATCATCTGCAAAAGGCTTATTCCTTTCTGACCTCAAAACAACTCCTGGGTAGTGCATTCCACCCAGGCCACAAAACCAGTCTGAATTACTCCACATGGGCAGTTAAGAAGTTTTCCATAACAACGCACAATTAACAAAGCCCAAGATCCTGTGAGATGCCGAACTACCTCTTACTGTCATTGACTTTGATGGGAATGGTAGATGCTCAGCACCTCTCAGGATAACAACCAGAGTGCCTTGAGCCGGCTGTGTTTTCATCAACCTATCAGTTATGGCAGAGCTGCTCCAGACAGAGTGCAGCCTCCCTAATTCTCAGGCATTTCCTTCCATCCTCCACGTGTGAAGAAGCCTGTAGCCTGTAAGGACAACCTTGATTGTCCTGGGCCGCTTTGCACAACATCACTTAAAGATGTTGTGTCAACCAGCGTTTCCCATGTGTGTGACTGGCTCTTGTTTTAAGGAGGGTGCCTCAAGCAGAGTAAACATGCATTCTGAACATTCCACCACACTCAGCCTTCCCACAGGGTGGGCGATCAAGGTAGTGAGCCATGGTGGACAGCTGGGAGGTGACAGCCATGCCTCAGTATCGGGGCTTGGGCCTTCTCCCCTGGCTGCTAGTGCTCATTTCCTCACATGGCTGAATGCCTGTCACCATCACACCCTGAGGACATGTGAGGCATGCTCAGAAAAGCAGCCGAGATACACACTAGTGCAGCCATTGAAACACATTTCTAAGATCCCGCTAATATGGCTTTTTCCAGTGTGGCTGGGCACTACTAAATACCATTATCCCTGGGCAAGCAACTCTTCCTGTGCCCTGTACTGCACGGGTATGGACTACTGCAAAGTAAGACACATTAAGCAGGACCAAAAAATCGTAATTACATGCACAAATCAACTGTTCCTCACAAGCGCCAGTCATGCATCTTACTTGTCCTTTGTGTGCCAATGCCTGGTTTGGGTGGATGTGCAATCCTAGTATTAGTGCATGCAAACTAGCCATTCCAATGCACATCTGACTTCTTGAGAATCAGACCCTGTGTGACTGGTTCAAGGTCACAGACGTATGTAACATAGTTAGGAAGAGAACCCAGGCCTCCTGACGCGCTGTCCTCTGCTTTAACTACTAGATCACCCTTTCTTTCATAGGTGACAGCTGAAAAGGTGAAGGGATTGTCCAAACTGGAAAATTACATAGTGTTAGGTCTTGTCTTCACTGCAGAGTTCACTCAAGTTATAACTCAAGTGTTGTTCCTAACTCGAGTCCCATGCATGTACAAAAGTCCTTAACTCCATTGTGGTGGTGTTTTTAACTCAAGTTGGCTGGCTTGAGAGGGGGCATGGGCTAAAACTCAAGTGAGTACAACTCATCAGCTGCTAACATGACCACCCTATAGTTTGGCTGTATGATGAGTGGCACTCAAGTGCAGATAGTCCTCCAATGCCTTCCCACAATTCTCTCCCCCCCCCCCTCCGAGCCCAAAAAGGATAGATAAGTTCTCCCACAATTCACAGGGAAAGAACTCATAGTACCAGCCCTAAGAACCAGGGGATGTGCCCCTAGAAGTTCTAGCAACACATAAGAGTGAGTACAGCACCAGTGTGAACCCAGCAACTTGTGTGACCAGTCTCGCTTGAGCTAGGCCAACTCAGGTGGAGTAACTCAAGTGTTGATAACTCTGCAGTGAAAATAGATCCTTAGTTACCGTGACTCGAGGTCATGTTGTAAAGGCACATCTACACATACAGTGCAGCTGTGCCGCTGTAGTGCATCTGGTGAAGACACTCTATGCCGATGGGAGAGAGGTCTCCCATCGGCATTATAAAACCACTTCTGCGAGTGGCAGTAGCTATGTCGGCGGGAGAAGCTCTCTCACCGACATAGCACTGTGCACAGCGGCACTTCTGTCAGTGTAAATTATGTTGCTTGGGGAGAGGTGGTTTAGAATCATAGAACTGGAAGCGACCTCTAGAGGTCATCTAGTCCTGTCCCCTGCACGCAAGGCAGGACTAAGTGTAGTCACACCCCTGTGAGATATAAATTCTGCTGACATAACCTGTAGTGTAGCCATAGGCTAACACTAAGTGAAATGTGAAGTAGCATTCAGTGTAGACAGAGACTACCGTGTTTAACACCATGGCAGTAGTGGAGCACATCCAAATGCTGTGCTAGAAGAGAGATGCTCAAAGAGCCAGCCTGGAGCTCAGTGCTCAGGGCCATGCATAGCAATTAGGTGTGCAGAAACCACTCTTCCCTCTGTCCTTTGTTAATGGCTCAGAACTCACATTTGTAAGCAGTAAATATTAATGGCTTCTCATTACCTGCAAATAGAGCCCTAATAATCCTCTTCTAAACAATCACCCTCTTATAAACAATGCTGCTTTAGCCAGTAGTTGCAGTTAATGGTGGGGAAGTGGGTCGGAAGTCCCCTGTTGAAGACTTGGGGCATGTCTACACTGCGGGTGCTACAGCAGCATAGCTATGACATTATAGCACTGTAACATAGATGCTTCCTACAGAGACTGAGGGGAGGGTTTCTGTAGCTGAAGCATTTTTCCATTGACCTAGCTGTGTCTACAACGGGAGTTAGGACAAAAATAGGTATCATGCTCAGGGGGGTGAATCTGAGTACTGTTGCTATGTCTATCTCAATGTTAAGTGCAGACCAGGACTTAGCATGTCTTAGGGTACGTCTACACTGGCAAGGTTCTGTGCCACAGGTTATACCACTTTTATTAAAATGCTGGAATTAAACCCCTGTTGCATCTCCACACTGTGCTCCTTGTGACGCGGAAGAGCATCCACATTAGCAGCTCTTGCAAAGATAGCTATCCCATTGTGGTAGCTATCCTACTGTGCAACTGTCCGCGGGGTACTTTGGGAAGGGTTTGCAATGCCTCATGGGGCAGGCACAGCGTCACATGATGCAGGTTTCCCAATCCCATTGTTCCACGGGCATCCTACTCCATTGCCAGCTGCTTTTCAACTGAAGAGTGGGATAGTGTGTGAAAGGGAATGTGTGTTTGTGTATGGAGGGGGGGAGAGAGACAGTGTGTTTTGAGGGACAGGGAGTGTCAGCATGCTGTCTTGTAAGTTCAGACAGCGGCAGGAAGCAACCAGTCCTGAGCCAGGGGGACCGACATCAGCCCCCGCCTCCTTCCCTGGGCCCTCTGCTAGGGTTACCATATTTCAACAAGCAAAAAAGAGGACGGGAGGAGCCCCGCCCTAGCCCCGCCCCTGCCCCTCCCACTTCCCGCCCCCCCAGAACCCCCAACCCTCCCCCCGTTCCTTGTCCCCTGACTGCCCCCTCCTGGGACCCCTGCCCCTAACTGCCCCCCAGGACTCCACTCCTTATCTAAGCCTCCCTGCCTCTTGTCCCCTGACTGCCCCAACCCTTATCCACACCCCCACCCCCAGACAGACCCCTGGGACTCCCACGCCCCATCCAACCACTCCCCACCCCCTGACAGCCCCCC